>NC_092752.1:12194692-12496478 GCF_047496795.1 Chiloscyllium punctatum
CCACCCAAAAATGTACTGAATGTAAATGAATTTATAATGTTTAAGGGCGGTCATCTAACTCTATTTAACATTAATGTTTTTTTTCTGATTGAGTATTTGTCAAGGCACTCCATGGTACTATATATAACATTGCAGGGAAGTATTGTCTTGTGTTGTGTTTTTCTACAAGCTTTTGCAGGCAGCTATTGAGAAGGTTTGTAGCAGTGCTTTATAAGATGGCAATGCGAACAAATCAGAATGTGCAGCTTTTGTAAGGCCACAGAATCATTGCTACAAACCCAGAAAATAAACAGTAAGCACGCTTTTTTTAAAAAAGTTTCTGTAATGCAATAATTTTTTAAACTGATTTTTGTTCTATCACGGAGAAGCATGATATATCCAAATCACGATGGCCCTTGTTCTATAGTCAGGATGCAGGAAACCGGTCATGGATGACTAGGTGGAATCACTCATTTTGATTTTGTTTTAATTTACAGTTGAACAAACCTCCCATTAACTTATATTACAGCAAAACTGCGACCTTGCCTCTCCTCCACACTCTCACCACTACTTATAATAGTGGCTTGAGAATGGGAATATTCAAGTCAGTGTGGTCATTCTGCAAATGTGTTCCTTTTGTTAGCCTTTTGTCTGTTTTTAGTAAGTTGTGTTAAACAATACTCATAACAGTGTTGAGTGACACTTATTCAGAGGTCACTATGATTCTTTTGCCATTATACAATGCTTGTATTGTCTAGTGTCAGTGATTATTTCCTGCCCTCATATTTTATTAGTAAATCATTTGTCCTGAGTATATAGTCATTCCCCCACTTGCTCGCCATCAACGGATCCATGAAATATGATTGGCCAGAATATAATGACAATCTATGAATGTTCACCACAAACTGTTAGTGACTAGTAACGATAATTAGTACAAGCAGGAATGGCATTTCTTTACAAGCTGACAACCAAACGTTATCTTTTGTTTTAAACTTGTCATTACTTGATAAAGTTATTCTAGACACCAGAGGGAATTCAGGAAAAAAAAGGTGCTGTTTTCATAATAAAACCGACTTGTGCAAAGATGCCTGGTCTCATCGTTGTAAGGGTGATTCAGTAATTACCTTCAGCAATTGCTGAATAGTTTGCCCAAACAACAGATCCTTTGATTGCCTGGATTATATGGGGAAATAAAACATGGAATATTTGTATGACATTCTGAATGCAGCAATCTTCTTTCTCTCATATTATTAATAACAAACTATTGCTTCACGTGAAACCACCAGCATATCTCTGACAAAGTGGAATATTGTCAGAATGAATTTATAATGTTAAGGGCTGGTGACTCACTCTATTTAACATTAGTATATTTTTTCTGATCAAGTATTTACTGAAATTATCTGTATTTGTCAAAGCACTCCATGGTACTGTGTATAACATTGCAGGGAAGTATTGTCTTGTGCCATGTATTTCTACAGAATACAAGATCATTCAGCCAACCACCATTCCTCTAGTCTATTTTCTGTCATCGATAAAGTGATATGGAAGGTGTCATCAACAATGCTATCACTTGCTCACTACTAACATGCTCCTTTTGGCTTCCACCAGAGCTACCTGGCTCTAAACCACACTATGATTTTGGTTCAAACATAAACAGCTAAATTGCAGAGTGACTGATCTTGGCATCAAGGTAGCATTTGCCTGAGAGTGTTTTCTCAAGAGGTCAAGTGAAATTAAACACAATGGGAATTGGAGAAAACTGGATGGAGCCATATCTGGCATAAAGGGAAATGAGCTTGATTGTTGCAGGTCAATCATCTCAACCCTAGCACATCACAGGAGGAGTGCTTCACAGTGGTGTCCTAAGCCCAAACATCTTCAGTTGATTCAATGATCTTACTTTGTTCAGAAGGTTAGAAATTAGGAAATGTTTACTGATGATTGCATCCTGTTCAGCAATGACTCCTCAGATGTTGAAGCAGTCCATGGCCATATGCAACAAGACCTGGCCAATGACAGGGCTTGGGCTGATAAGTGGCAAATAACATTTCCATGACATAAATTGAATAAGAGAATCTAAGGAGCTTTCCTTGAAATTCAGTGGCATCACCATCACTGAAGCACCCACTATAAATATCCTGGGCATTACCATTAACCATAAACTGAACTGAGTTAGCCATATAACACAGTGGCTACAAGAAGAGGTCAGAGGCTAGGAATACTGCACTGAATAACTCACTTGCTCATTGCCAACGCCTCTCCACCATTTAAAAGGCACAAATAAGGGATGTAATGTAATACTTCCTGCTCACCTGCATGAATTTATCACTAACAACACTTATGAAGGTTGACACTATCCAGGCCAAAGTAGCTCACTTAATTGGTACCTTGACAAACCCTACTCCCTTGCCGCAAACCCAGAATTATTCAATTAAGATTTGAACGCCGGCGTTAGGGTCACTGAGAATATTTGAAGAAACTGGGTAAAAGGGTCTTCCTAATCAATAATCACCCTGCAATCCTGAGATTCGGGGAATTCCAAAAACGTTAGAGTAACTGCAGACACAAGCATATTTGACAAGGAGCATAAGGTATATGTGTGACTGGCAGATTAATGTTGACTTTCCTGCTCCTCAGATGCTATCTGACCAGCTGTGCTTTTCCAGCTCCGCTTTTCCAGCTCCACAACTATCGACTCTGGAGTCCAGCATCTGCAGTCCTTACTGTCTCTCTATATAATCTCTTTCTGAAAGTAGGATGACTCCGTAGCTTTCTAAGTCCACAAGCTGAACTGTTCCTGCATTGTTGTACAGATCCAAATTCCAGCTGTGTCTTTTCAATGAGGTACACATTGAGGGGATGTCTTTTCATTACTGAGTTAAACACAAGTTCAGTTTCACATCAGGGGAGCAGCAAGTGTGTTACCAAATATCCATCACAGGGAGCAGATGGAAGAAATCAGGAGGTATATAGATGTACAAACAAGGGGAAAGTGAGGACTGCAGATGCTGGAGATTAGATTCGAGAGTGTGGTGCTGGAAAAGCACAGCAGGTCAGGCAGCATCAGAGGAGCGAGTCGACGTTTCAGGCATAAACCCTTCATCAGGAATTGGGAGGAGTAGGCCAAGGAGTCTGAAAGATAAATGGGAGGGGGCTGGGGTGGGTGGGGGGGGGAAGGTAGCTGGGAATGCAATAGGTAAATGCAGGTGGAAGGTGATGGTGATAGGGCAGAGTGGAGGGTGGAATGGATAGGTGGGAAAGAAGTTGGACAAGTAGGACAGTTCAAGAGGGCGGTGCCGAGTTGGAAGTTTGGATCTGAAATAATGAGAAAACTAGTGAAATCAACATTGATGCTGTGTGGTTGGAGAGTCCCAAGGTGGAAGATAAGGTGTTCTTCCTCCCGGTGTCAGGTGGCTAGAGATTGGTGGTGGAGGTGGCCTAGGATTTGCATGTCCTTGGTGAAGAAGGAGAGGGAGTTTAAGTGGTCGGCTTCAGGGTGGTAGGGTTGTTTAGTGCGTGTATCCCAAAGATGTTCCCTGAAATGTTTCACGAGTTGGCATCCTGACTCACCAATGTAGAGGAGACCACATCCAGAGCAACAGAGGCAGTAGATGAGGTGTTTGGAGATGCAGGAAAATCTCTGCTGGATATGGATAGATCCTTTGGGGCCTTGGATAGAGGTGAGGGGGGAGGTATGTTTTACACCTCTTGTGGTGGCAAGGTGCAGAGGATGGAGGGTGGGTTGGCGGGAGGTGTGGACCTAAAGAGGGAGTTGCGGAGGGAATGCTGATAGGGTTGAGAAGGGAAATATATTTCTGGTGGTGGGGTCTGACTGTAGGTGGTGGAAATGGCAGAGGATAATGCGTTGTATCCAGAAGTTAGTGGGGTGGAAAGGGTGGGGTTCAAGGACAGAGGTGCAGGAAATAGAGGAAATGCGCTGGAGGGCATTGTTGACCACGTGAGGGAGGAAATTGTGGTCCTTGAAGTAGGAGGCCATCTGGGATGTTCTGGAGTGGACCTGGTGCTCCTGGGAGCAGATGCAGTAGAGGCGGAGTAATTGGGAGTAAGGGATAACATTTTTAAGGGGGGGGGGGGAGGAGAAGGTGGGAGGAAGCGTAGTCCAGATAGCTGTGGGAGTCAGTGAGTCTGAAGTAGATGTCTGCGTTGAGTTGGTTGCTGGAAATGGAGAAGTCCAGGAAGGGGAAGGAGATGTCTGAGATGGTTCACTTGAACTTGATATCAGGGTGGAAGGTATTCATGAATTTGATGAACAGTTCAACCTCCTCATGGGAGCACGAGGTGGTGCTGATACAGTCATTCATGTAGTGGAGGAAAAGAGGAATGTTGCTGGTGTAACTGCGGAAGATGGACTGTTCCATGTACCCAAAGAGGCAGGCACAGCTGAAGCCCATGCAAGTGTCCATGGCTACCACTTTGGTCTGATGGAAGTGGGAGATTCAAAGGACCAGTTCAGCCAATTGAATGTGTATGTTGGAGGAAGGGAAGGGTACTAGTTGAGTTGGGGAGTGGTGTGGGGGGGGGGGTGCGCAGGGAGAGGATGAAATGGAGAGCTTGGAGGCCTTCGTCATGGCGGATATACAAACAAGGTCTAATATTGAGAATTAGTCAGTCGGTATAAGGCATTAATTGACAGGAAGCACAGGTTCAAGCAAGCCCCACCTGCTCCAGAGGTGTGTAATAACATCTCTGAACATATTGATCAGATAAATATCTAAGTCAATTAATTAAGTGAGGACAAAAAGGCATTCTGGCCTAAAAGTTAAAGTCAATGCCTTTACAGATTTGGAAAGATCAGAGAGAACAGCCTCCAGCTTCTCTAAGTGCACATGTGGAACCTCCGACGAAGTGTATTAAATGTAGTTGCCAATGTCATGAAACACAGCTTTTGTTATTTGGTGTAGCAAAATAACTTCTAATAACAATGATCCAAGATTTGCAGTTGCCAATCTGATAGCATTCCTGGTCATTACTATGAAAAACTGAGAACAATTTTTAGTGCCTGTACATTTTTGTATCTAATGATAGACATCTGGAAGTTGCTGATCGTAGCACCCTATTCCTCAATAGTGCTTTTATGCAGTCTTTGCATACAGTCAAGAGAGTAATTTCATATGTATTTCACGTTTTGACAGCAGTCTCACTGTAAAAAAAACATTGACAATGTTTGACTTGTGCATTGAGGTATAACTGAGTTTCTTAATAGTCTGTTAATTACAATTGAACCTCTCTGAATAATTGCATTTAAAATTTTTGGCTGCCATTCCTTAATAATATTTAAAGGTTCAATGTTTTTAAAATAATAAACATACTTTTTTCAAAATTTTTGATATTCCCATTTTTACCTGATTCTTATATAAATGTCCCAATCTTTTCTACTTCATGATTTTTAACTTCCTAGTTTATGGTCAGTGAGAATTCTTCAGTTTAGTTGGATTTTGATAACTTGATGGCTTCACTATTGCTCTATGACACAGCTCTCTTACAGATGGTGCCAGGTTAAAGTTATGGTGGGATTGGGATAGTGTAAAACCCAAAGTTTTGTGAGTGCTTCTCCCCCCAAGCTTAATGAAGAGCACTATTCCTCCACCACTGCTTGCAAAATTTCAGCCAAGACCTTGGCTCGACCAACTGGAATTGCCAGCTGACGTGCTACTCACCTTGTGATGGGAGGGTCAAAATTGAACAGAAATAGATCCCCATGAACATGGCCCATTATCAATCTGATGCCAAACTTTATAATAGTGCCCCCAGCTCTCCCCATTTTGTCTCTTTTTAGATAGTCCTTATCTGCTTGTTCACAAATACTGAAATAAATACTTTTCTAAACAACCAGTGTATAGAATGTCTCAATTAAAAAAAAATGTACTGAGCATTCCAGTGATTCAAACATTAAAAATCTCCAGTCACTAAGATTCAGGATTACATCGTTGATGTGGATTCTCTCTCAAGGTTGCACTTTAGTTAATTAAAACACACTAATTAAAATACTAACAGTAACATCATAGGGTGGTGAAAGATATCCGTTGGCTAAACACTTACTCCTCACAACACTGGTTCCTTATTAGAGTGCAGTTCAAAGTCCAGAATTGATTTCATCCTAACCTGATAATCCTTGCTGTGCTCAAACAAGTTACATTTTCTCAATGGTAATCATGATTATGGGAACAGAAAGCTCACACAAAGCTTCCATTGTTCACTGTGGAGTGACTATTAGGCAGCAAGATAAAAATCCCCAGTCTGTGGCTCTGATAATCACTGGAAATCGTGACCCAATACATGTTTGCATTCAGTATTTTTGTTGGGCAGATTGAACAGCTCATTTGGGACCAGGACCCAGTGAGTGGAAACTGGATATCATGAATGGTGAAAGGGCATCAGCTGCCACTCATTTCATAGTGTTCCAGCAGAATGAGCATTCATTGGTTGGTAACTCATTGCTTAAAACAAACAAACACAAACTCAAAGCTTTATGACTTGCAGCCAACAGGATTAGGATATAAAAAAAACCAAACTTCAAAAAGGAACACCAATTTACATAGCATGAAAAGAGGTTGCTGGTTCATTGGAGTATGGTTGGCATAGATCCACTAACTGTCAACCTTAGCTGATTGATTGGGGCATTGAGAATTACCATAACCCTTTCCCAATGAAAACAGTGCAAGATACACAAAGCTCCTTTTGCCTACACTGAACTGGGCCCTGTTTGTGAATACACATAGCTTCTGGCAAATTAAATGCATTTAGAGCTCAACTGGTAATTTTAAATTGATTTCTGATGTAATTTTTAGCTCAGTCTGGATTGCTGTCCAATAGCAGAATCATATCTCTTGCTGGACACTATATTGCAAGTATGGACTGGTAATGCATGGCTGAAACACTGCCTGTTACAGGCGGTCAAAGGAATACATTGTTTGACATGGTATTTGTGCATCAAATCAAGTGTTACTACCACTTCTTGCCACTGGTTCAGACACATTTTGCAGCACACAATGTTGGCAGTTTTCAGCAGAGGTTCTTTCCCCAGACTCTGAGACCTGTCAATTTATTTAGTCTGCATGCTCAGTGCACACTCCAGCATCATTGCGACTTTGCATCAATTCCATGAATGCTGTGTTCTCAAGGCAGCTCCTGAACTCCTGATCAGCTCTGATGCCTCATCCTGAGTGGTTTCCTTGGCAGTTCTTGTCAGTGGTCTTTGCTATTGCCTTCCACCCTTGGAGACAGGAAGTAGGGTCCCAAGTCGACCTTCACTGGGATGGGAATAGAGAATGTTCCTGTAGTCATTCTGAACTATACGCTAGCCACCTGAGCTAACCAAGCCCCTATTGTAACTATAAAGACAGCCTATTTCTTTACTTAATGTTTCTATCCTCTCCCTAGGTTCTGAACCTTTTCGAATGCCATTTTGCCTATTCAGAAGGGTCAAGACCCGCAAGATTAAATCATCTGTTGAAGCCACAGGTGTATATGGATCTGCTTATCTCTCAGCATTTCCTTCCTCACTTAAAAATCACCCTCTACGAGTTAGGAAGCCTGACCAGTGTTAATGGATGCAATGAAGCTCTTTTAGATGGAAAGTCATTGAACATTCTCCAACTTGACTAATGTTCCTCTAAGTACCATATATGTACCAGCAAACTGGCAGCTCCAGATTCCATTAACATTACTATTCGGCCATTTACTGGGAATGGGACAAATCCATCCATTCTTTGACTCTCCATTTCAATCCCTCTTCCCACCTACCTTTCGGAGATTCACTGCACTGCACCTCTTCCTGAAATGACTCTTGCCTTTTGGGACATTGTATGGCGCATCACTCTGCTCTTCTGCAATGAGTACATACTTTTAATGCCAGTCAGGGGTGATATCAGCTCCAGAGAGTTTGGTGGAAGAACTGAATATCCCAGATTTTCAGTTTGGAGGGGTTTAGCTTACCAAGAGCCAAATTTGTTTAGGCATTGAATTTGTCCCTTGAGGAAACAGCTTCCTGTAATGATGCTCTAATTTTTCTACGTCTATTGTCTCCAAATGGACAGAGTGGCCATCAATGCACATGGAAAAAAGTGGGTAAGTGGGTTTGAGCTACAGCTCAGCTGTCATCTCAGTAAATTATGAAATAGATCACAGGACTGGATGGAATTCCAGTTACTGCATTCCCACTGCCCTTTGGGGTGGAGTTTTACTGCTTTATGACATCATTTTTCCACAGGTAAATGGTTTTACAAAGAAAACCAGGGATTTGAGGCAGACAGTTAGATACCTTACCTTTCAGAAGTGCATTCGTAATGCATACATCAGACTGGGTCACAAAACACAGCATCGTTCACAGAGTGCGCTGGAAATGATCCCCTATTGGACACTGTATTTAAGAAGCAAGATCAGATAATCTTATGCACACACACTATTAGGCAACTTAAAGCCTAAGAACATGAGAGATAGGGACGTTAGTCATGTGAAGCATGAAGTTTGAAACAAAATTTGAAGTACAAATGACAGAGAGGCCAGCATTCTCTGAAAGGAACATTTTCCAGCTAAACTTCGGGTGAAGCCCTTTCAGTACTTGAGGATTATGGTCATTTAAGATTATGGGAAAACACATTCTGAAAAGCTAATTTAGTCGCAGTGATTTTACTGTTCCTTCTGGAGACAGAGCTAAAGAATTTTTTTGTAATAATCTGCTTATTGTAGAAGGAGAGCCAGAGTTTCACTTTGGGTCTCTTTAAATTATTTCAGATCCAAAAAAAAAACAAAAAAAGAAATCACGAGGTTTTCTTTGGTGTATAGTCTTTAAATAAAGATGGTGTTGGAATATTCCAGTGAATTCACTGTTCACAATCATTGACACAGTCTCGTTTTTGTAGAAACACAGAAGTTTTGATACACAATGAGTCTGATAGCTGAACGGCACTCAGATGTGTACCCTTGCTCAATCAGTGCTGGATATCAGAAACCACCGTCTGTCACGTTATCTACTGGGTTACCATCCGTGTCAAACTTGACTGTGTAATTACGTCACAAGTTATTGAGTATGCACAGCTAATGATTCACAGAGAGGAGTTTTAATCTGGAGTGCCAGTGTTCCTCTTGCTTTAATGCTGGTGCTGTCGTTGTCTCAGTACGGTCCGAATATTTCCTTCTATTGTGGGCGGAAAGATTCAGATCTGTGGTGATGGGACCATGAGGAGCCCAGTTGGCTTCATCTTGTTGATGCCTCCATCCAAGATGCAGACTCGCGGGTAACCCAGCTTCACTAAGTGAGCTGTGAACTGAAGAAGAAAGACAGAGCTATTAGTTACAGAAACATCCTAAGTGGCATTGCCTCACTGATTAAAGTACAGATAGATTACTGCAAGGATAACTGGGTGAAGGATGTCTGATAGCTGCTTCGTTCAATTTCTTTGGGGAAGAAGGTCTTCAGTCCTATATGTGACTCCAGTCACAACCTAACTTGGTTGACTCTCAACTTCCCTCTGAAGTACCTTAGCAAGCCGTTTAGTAGTATGGATGGACAATGCCAACAATGCCCATGTACCAGAATAAATGAAAACAAAACTCTGCCCTTTCCTTTGGATCTCTCTTCACCAAATGCACAGGGTCTTTGTGGAATGAAAACCAAACAGAGGTCTATCATTAATCTTGTAATATAGAAACTGTTAAAGTGGGAGTTGGTAAAACTCCCATCACCAATAAGGAGCTTCCCGCCCATTTATTTCTATTCTGGAGCAGGATGGAGTTGGGTGGATGATGAGGCCAGAAATCCCACCTCTATTTACCTGAACAGCAGTCTTTTTGTAACCATGACTGTTAAGCTCTTAACTTTTTACCACCAATATTTTTCCTCCACCCCCATCCCTCTCAACAATCCCACAACCAACGGCCCTTTACATTTCCCCATTTAGCTTCAAAAACCCCAGCAATGTGTCCTCTATACCCACTTTTCAAGTATCCACTATACAGTGAGATAGCAAGCCATTAGTAAGTCTGGAATATTGCTGAAAATTTTCTGAAACTGATACAAATTACAAAGACACTATAAAAATCTCATCTGTACAAGAACTGTTTCTCTTATAACCATTTTACAGCTGTTAATTATTCCTTATGTCCTTTAACCATTCTTGGAATTCTGCCAAGCATTCAAAATGGGGTTACTGAAAACTGCACCAACAAAGTAAAGTAAGCAGATGGTCAGACATTGGTTTAACCTGATGATTGTGCTTGTAGCTATATTATATGCAGTTTTGCTGTAACAACCCTAAAGTGAAATTTATCTTTTTATTTTGAGAATCATTTAACTCTTAACTCACATTTAATTTATCTTGGTTCTGATTCATTTTAAAATAGAAGCTAGAAAAAGTGGAATTTCAGTAATTTCTCCAGTTGGTGGTCATTCAGTAGATTTAGTTATTTTGATTTGATTTGAAATATTGGAATTTTTTTGTTTTGCATGCAATACAGGCCAGGTCAGACCATTCAAAATGCATTAGGGTAATAGAACAGAATGAAGAATACAACATTATGGCTTCAGAGAAGGTGCACAAAAGAGCTAGATCAACTTTAAATTAAAAATGTGAGGGCCGTTCAGAAGTCCAGTAACAGTGGGGAAGAAGCTGTTGTTGAGTCTATTTGTACACTTTTTCAAACTTTTATATCTTCTCCCCCATTACTTCCCCCCCATAGAGATCATATAAGTTTACTGTGGCGATGTTGGCTGAAGGATACTTGTTGGACAGAACACCAGAAGAATTCTGCTATTCTCTGAATGTTGCCTTGAGATATTCCTTTTAATGGAGAAAGTGAGGACTGCAGATGTTGGAGATCAGAGCTGGAAATGTGTTGCTGGAAAAGCGCAGCAGGTCAGGCAGCATCCAAGGAACAGGAGAATCGACGTTTTGGGCATGCCCGAAACGTTGATTCTCCTGTTCCTTGGATGCTGCCTGACCTGCTGCGCTTTTCCAGCAACACATTTTCAGCATATTCCTTTTAATGGCAAGGAAGCAGAATCTTGGTTTAATGAACCATCTTACCAGCACATCTACCCTGGTGGTGATCTCAGGAGCTGGTAACAGTCCTGACCCCTGTTTTCCATCCCTGTTCCAATGTGAAGATCCAGCCCTGAAGTTTATTAATCTGTAAAGCAGCGGCCCAAGAATTGGCTGAAAGCATAATTTTTAATTGGTCCTAGGAAACTATGAGATGCAGAACTGTCAGTGTTGAGTCTGGTTTATTTCAGAAATACATGCCCAAACTTTAACTAAATAGTATTGTTAGCAGGTTGACAGGTTCTATAAACTATCACTGGAGTAGACTGCAAATAATCATTACATGCCAGAAAAACTGGGTCACTTAAAGCACTGTTAAAGCATTCATCATCCATTTGCTGTTCCCTTCCTTCATAATACAGTGACTTAACCACTCACCAAGATCACTTCCTTCAGTGAGGACAATGCATTGTTTCCCAAAGGATTAAGATTTATTTCTACTTTCAGAAATCATTGGCAATTATTAGCAAATGCCAAAACACTACATTTGACTGCATTTTAACTGCATTAAGGACTGTTTCCTCTAGCAAACAGAAGATGCAACAAAGATTTTGATGAAAGATCTTCATGATTAAGACTAGGTTCTATAGGCTAGGTATCCTTTGATACAGGATTATGCCTCACCCAGAAGTGGAACTTCATGCTCGAGGTACGACACAGATTTCTTTAAAGGGAAGTTCTTCTTTTACTTCTGAGCAAGTCCGAAACCAGGGATGAAAGTGCAGTACAGTCATCAATTAATCCCATTAGGGACTTGGGAACAATGACTACACTGAGACTGGAGAGAATATGGAACTCACTATCAACTGCAGTGGTTGAGGCAAATGATATAGATTCATTTAAGCAGAAGCTAGATAAGTGCATCTGAGAGAAAGGAATAGAAGGACTTATTAATAGGCTTAAATAAAATAGGTGGAGATAGAACTCAAACACTGACATGGACCAATCTAGTTCTGCAGAAGAGTCATATTAACTCTCATATTATTGAAACATTAACTCTCTCTCTCTCTTCATCGATGCTGCCAGAGTTTCTTCACCACTTTCTGTGCTTACTTCTGGCATGGACCAGTTATGTTGAAAGGCTTTTCTAAAATCAGATGCTTAAAAATAAGATGATGGAGAAGCAAAAATTAAAATTGGGTTGCAAAGTAATTTTAAGGTGCACATCTGGAATTGTATCAGTCAGATAATTCTCACCTACTTCTCACCAGACAAGTTTTGTCTGGGTTATCACTGAGTAACAATCTTATTTTTGTCTTCCTTATATGTTGTTGTGAGTGCTATTTTCTAAAACCTCCTTTGCTACAGGATAATGCCTCACCAGAAGTGAACCTCATGCTCGAGGTATGACACAGATTTCTTTAAAGGGAAGTTCTTCTTTTAGCTCCCCTTCACTAACCAGCTCTCGCCACAGTGCCTGGCACTATCCCATATCTTTCACACCGCCCCCCCCCTTCACTAACCAGCTCTCACCACAGTGCCTGGCACTATCCCATATCCTTCACACCCCCCCCCCCTTCACTAACCAGCTCTCGCCACAGTGCCTGGCACTATCCCACATCCTTCACACACACCCCCCCCCCTTCACTAACCAGCTCTCGCCACAGTGCCTGGCACTATCCCACATCCTTCACACACACCCCCCCCCCCCCTTCACTAACCAGCTCTCGCCACAGTGCCTGGCGCTATCCCATATCTTTCACACTCCCCCCTTCACTAACCAGCTCTTGCCACAGTGCCTGGCGCTATCCCATATCTTTCACACCCCCCCCCCCCCCCCCCCCTTCACTAACCAGCTCTCGCCACAGTGCCTGCACACACCAGCACTGCCATGTTCAGCACCCAATCTGACACTGACTTAACATCCGCTGAGAATGGGAAGCACCTGGATTTCATGACCCACTCAAGACTGTCGCAGCCAGATACAAACAATGGTCAGCTGCCAAATACTTCACACCTTACTTTATACAACAACTGGACCAGATTAAGAGGCGAAGCATTAACAAGTAGAGATTGATATTTTCCAAGTATCGATGGCTCTAGAAGAAGGGGACACAGGAGATGAAAAGCAAGCTGTTTAGAAAGGAACATACATTTCTTTTTCAAAACCTATGCTGACATTAAACAGGCTGACAATTTCCTTAAAGTGTAGCTAAACTGGACTGCAAATAACCATTACAGACAATTTAAACTGAAGACACTACACATTGGATGATGCATGCTCATATATTCTCTCCTCAGCCATTGATTAAGCTTAATGCCTCCAGCACCAACATCATTTACAGTCCCTGCTCCTCGGATGCTGCCTGACTGGCTGTGCTTTTCCAGCACCACACTCTTCGACTCTGATCCCCAGCATCTGCAGTCCTCACTTCCTCCTAGAGCTATAGCCCACCAAGCATAATTTCTCAGTTCTATATTTGAGCATTTCTGGTGCTATCAACAAAACTGAAGCACAGGGCTTTTCTGCAATTTCGCTGTATCAAGCAGTTTAAGCAGATAGCAACTGAAGCAGAGATCGTTGGGCTAATTTCCCCAGAGCTGCTTCCGATACACGTTCAAAATTTAGAAGAGGTCATAAAGGTGTTCACACAGAATGGGAATAAAAGGATAAAATAATAGAACATGGACAAATTATCAGAATTCCAGAGGGGAGGCATGAGTGGATGCCTTTGTCATGGAGGCCACATTTGACTGAATGCGACATCAAGGAGCTCTAGTAAAACTAGAGTCAACAGGAATAGGGGAGAAATCTTGCTGCTGGCTTGAACCAGGCCTGCTACATAGGAGGATGATTATAATTACTGGAGGTAGTCATCCAGCTTCAGGTTATCACTGCAGGAGTTCCTCAGGGTAGTGCCTTAGGTCCAACCATCTTCACATGCTTCAATTATCTTCCTTCCATATTAAGGAGGAGGGATCTCATTGGTGGCTGCACAATATTCAGCACCACCTGTGACTCTTCATATACTGAAACAGACTAAATCCAAATGCAGCAAGTCCTGGACAATATCCAGACACAGGCTGACAATTCACTAGTGATATTTATGTACATAATCTCTGTGCAACGATAATCTCTAGCAAGACAAAATCTCACCATTGTCCCTTGACATTCAATGGCATGACTATCACTTAGTCATAGAGTCATAGAGATGTACAGCATGGAAAGAGACCCTTCGGTCCAACCCGTCCATGCCAAACAGATAACCCAACCCAAACTAATCCCACCTGCCAGCACTTGGCCCATATCCCTCCAAACCCTTCCTATTCATATACCCATTCAATTGCCTCTTAAATGTTGCAATTGTACTAGCCGCCACCACATCCTCTGGCAGCTCATTCCATACACATACCACCCTCTGCGTGAAAATGTTGCCTCTTAGGTCTCTTTTATATCATTCCTCTCTCACCCTAAACCTATGCCTTCTAGTTCTGGACTCCCAGACCCCGGGGAAAAGACTTTTTGCCTATTTATCCTATCCATGCCCCTCATAATTTTGTAAACCTCTATAAGGTCACCCCTCAGCCTCCAACGCTCCAGGGAAAACAGCCCCAGCCTGTTCAGCCTCTCCCTGTAGCTCAGATCCTCCAACCCTGGCAACATCCTTGTAAATTTTTTCTGAACCTTTTCAAGTTTTACAACATCTTTCTGATAGGAAGGAGACCAGAATTGCATGCAATATTCCAACAATGGCCTAACCAATGTCCTTCACAGCCACAGGATTTGGAGGGATATGGGCCGGGTGCTGGCAGGTGGGACTAGATTGGGTTGGGATATCTGGTCGGTATGGACGGGTTGAATCAAAGGGTCTGTTTCCATGCTGTCCATCTCTCTGACTCTATAACTTGTTCTCCATTCAGAAGGTGAGACGAGGAATAATAAAGGCAGATAAATCAACTACTGAAAATATGGTGCAGTAGACAAGATTTCAGATTTTGGATCATTGGGATCTCTTCTGGTGCAAGACCTGTTCAAAAGGGATGGACTTCACCTGAACTGGAAGGGGATCAACATCCTGGTGGGGAGATTTGCTACTGATGAGCCTTTAAACTAACAGGCGCAGGGGGCATCCTAAGTAGCAGTGAGAATCAGAAAGACAGATGAGGGTGGTTCTGAATTAAAAAGAGCAAGTTAATTAGGAAAGGGGGCCAAGAGTAAATCAGAGAATGAGGTAACGCTGATGAATTAAACTGCATTTATTTCAATGCAGGGGGTCTTAGAGGCAAGGCTGATGCACTCGGGGCATGCATGGGAACATGGACGTGGACATCAAAGCTATTACAGAAACTTGGCTGAGGGACGGGCAGCACTGGCAGTTCAATGTTTCAGGGTTTAGATGATAATAGGAAGGATAGAAAGACAGGCAAGGGAGGAGGGAATGACGTTTTTAATTAAGGAAAACATTACCTGCATTAGAAAGGATACTTCTGAGGGACTGTCCAGTGAATCTACAGGAGTGGAACTCAGAAACAAGAAGGGGGTGATCACCCTAATGGGATATCCCACCCCCCATAGTTAGAGGGAAATTGAGGAACAAATATGCACAGAGATCTCAGATATATGTAGGAATAATAGTAGGCGGGGGGGGGGGGTGGTGGATTTAACTTTCCAAATATAAACTGGGACTGCCATAGTGTTAAGGGCTTGGATTGCGAGGAATTTGTTAAATGTGTTCAAGAAATTTTTTTCTAATCAATATGTACATGGCCCTACTGTAGGACTAGCAGATTTGACATTCTTCTGGGAAATAAGGCACAGCAAGTGACTGAAATGTTAGTGAGGGAGCACTTTGGGACCAGAATCACAGAATCCCTCAGTGTGGAAGCAGGCCATTCGGCCCAACAAGTCCACACCGACTGCTCAAACAACTGGGTAATTTAGCATGACCAATCCACCTAACCTGCACATCTTTGGACTGTGGGAGGAAACTAGGGTACCCGAAGGAAACTCGCACAGACACGGGGAGAACGTGCAAACTCAACACAGACAATTGGCTCGAGGCTGGAACTGAACCCGGGTCCTGGCACTGTATTGCATCAGTGTTAACCACTGAGCCACTGTGCCAACCAGTGATCATAATTCTACTAGTTATGGGAAAAAGATAGGCCTGTATAAAAGGTCTGAATTGGAGTAAGGCAGAGTTTGATAGTGTGAGGCCTGAACTTTCAAGAGTTGGTTGGACTAGTCTGTTCACAGATAGAGGGATGATGAGCAAGTGGGAGGCTGTCAAAATGAGATAACGAGAGTTCAGCGGCATTATGCTCTTGCTCGAGACTTGCTCATAATTCAGCTAAAATAGATTGAATATCAACTCGTTTATCCTTTGAATACGCCATTGGTAAGAGTGGGAGAATTTCCTGGTTGTCCATGATAATGGAAAGAAACTGGATCTTGACCATCCCTATTCCTAGCTCCACATTACAACAAGAATTTTGGCTGACTGGCCGCTTGGCTCAATTGGTCTGACAGATGACATGAATCAGATTGGTGCCACCTGCGCGGGGTTTGGTTCCCATTCTGGTTGGAGTGGATTGGAGCTCTGTCTTTGTCTCGGTGGAGGAGGCTGGCCACTGTTGACGGCAGAGATCTCAAGGAGGAGGAAGACAACGACATGGTATTCACTAAGCTTTACATATGTTGTGAACTTTCAAGAGTGAGGATTTTAGAATCTTAATCAGAGTAGCTGCTGGCACACTGCACTTGTATTTTTCTTAAATCATAATAATGCTTTGTGAGGCTTCCCTTAACTGCTTATACACAAAGGCCATCTGACAGCATAATAGACTAAACATTAGTCACAGAAGCCTCTTGGACCTGTGCACTGCACTAACCACAAATCCATGGAAGCTTAAAGCACAAAAGGAAGCCATCTTTGCATGAGCAAGCCAGCTATACACCAGAGCAATCAAAAATTAATTCCATTGCCCAGCTTTTTCTCAACTTGTACCTTTCACTGCTTCAGAACATGAAAGCTCCAAGCAGACTCAAACCTTAGAAATGTATCATATTGCTCATTACTTGCGGCTAATTAATTCTTTCACACACTGTCATGTTGGATTTATATCCATTGCATTTAATTACAAATTTCACTCACTTTTGTTGACAGAATATTTTTCTACTATTCAAGATGAAAGCTATTTTTTGCCAGAGATACAGAAGACCATAAGACATAGGAGTGGAAGTAAGGCCATTCGGCCCATCGAGTCCACTCCGCCATTCAATCATGGCTGATGCGCATTTCAGTTCCACTTACCAGCGTTCTCCCCGTAGCCCTTAATTCCTCTAGACAACAAGAATCTATCAATCTCGGCCTTGAAGACATTTAGCGTCCCGGCTTCCACTGCACTCCGTGGCAATGAATTCCACAGGCCCACCACTCTCTGGCTGAAGAAATGTCTGAGCATTTCTGTTCTGAAATGACCCCCTCTAATTCTAAGGCTGTGTACACGGGTCCTAGTCTCCTCGTCTAACGGAAACAATTTCCTAGCATCCACCTTTTCCAAGCCATGTATTATTTTGTACGTCTCTATTAAGTCTCCCCTTAATCTTCTAAACTCCAACGAATACAATCCCAGTATCCTCAGCCGTTCCTCATATGCTAGACCTGTCATTCCAGGGATCATCCGTGTGAATCTCCGCTGGACACGTTCCAGTGCCAGTATGTCCTTCCTGAGGTGTGGGGACCAAAACTGGACACAGTACTCCAAATGGGGCCTAACCAGAGCTTTATAAAGTCTTAGTAGTACATCTCTGCTTTTATATTCCAACCCTCTTGAGATAAGAGACAACATTGCATTCGCTTTCTTAATCACAGACTCAACCTGCATGTTTACCTTTAGAGAATCCTTGACTAGCACTCCCAGATCCCTTTGTGCTTTGGCTTTATTAATTTTCTCACCATTTAGAAAGTAGTCCATGCTTTTATTCTTTTTGCCAAAGTGCAAGACCTCGCACTTGCTCACATTGAATTCCATCAGCCATTTCCTGGACCACTCTCCCAACCTGTCTAGATCCTTCTGTAGCCTCCCCACTTCCTCAGTACTACCTGCCTGTCCACCTAACTTCGTATCATCGGCAAACTTCGCTAGAATGCCCCCAGTTCCCTCATCCAAATCATTAATATATAATGCGAACAGCTGTGGCCCCAGCACCGAACCCTGCGGGACACCGCTCGTCACCGGCTGCCATTCTGAAAAAGAACCTTTTATCCCAACTCTCTGCCTTCTGTTAGACAGCCAATCCTCAATCCATCCCAGCAGCTCACCTCGAACACCATGGGCCCTCACCTTGCTCAGCAGCCTCCCGTGTGGCACCTTATCAAAGGCCTTTTGAAAGTCTAGATAGACCACATCCACTGGGTTTCCCTGGTCTAACCTACTTGTTACCTCTTCAAAAAATTCCAACAGGTTTGTCAGGCATGACCTCCCTTTACTAAATCCATGTTGACTTGTTCTAATCAGACTCTGCTCTTCCAAGAAGGTAGCGGAATAGATGGTGACACCTTGCAAAATGTCCAGATTACAGAGGAGGAAGTGCTGGATGTCTTGGAACGCATAAAGGTGGATAAATCCCCAGGACCTGATCAGGTGTACCCTAGAACCCTGTGGGAAGCTAGAAAAGTGATTGCTGGGCCTCTTGCTGAGATATTTGTTTCATCGATAGGCACAAGTGAGGTGCTGGAAGACTGGAGATTGGCAAACGTGGTGCCACTGTTTAAGAAGGGCGGTAAAGACAAGCCAGTGAACTATAGACCTGTGAGCCTGACCTCGGTGGTGTGCAAGGTGTTGGAGGGAATCCTGAGGGACAGGATGTACATGTATTTGGAAAGGCAAGGACTGATTCGGGATAGTCAACATGGCTTTGTGTGGGGGAAATAATGTCTCACAAACTTGATTGAGTCTTTGGAGAAGTAACAAAGATGATTGATGAGGGCAGAGCAGAGGATGTGATCTATATGGACTTCAGTAAGGCTTTCGACAGGTTCCCCATGGGAAACTGGTTAGCAAGGTTAGATCTCACAGAATAAAGGGAGAACTAGCCACTTGGATACAGAACTGGCTCAGAGGTAGAAGACAGAGTGTGGTGGTGGAGGGCCGTTTTTCAGACTGGAGGCCTGTGACCAGTGGAGTGCCACAAGGATCGGTGCTGGGTCCTCTACTTTTTGTCATTTACATAAATGACTTGGATGTGAGCATAAGAGGTACAGTTAGTAAGTTTGCAGATGACACCAAAATTGGAGGTGTGGTGGACAGCGAAGAAGGTTACCTCAGATTACAACAGGATCTTGATCAGAAGGGCCAATGGGCTAAGTAGGAGGAGATGGAGTTTAATTCAGATAAATGCGAGGTGCTGCATTTTGGGAAAGCAAATCTAAGCAAGACTTATACACTTAACGGTAAGGTCCTAGTGGGCGGCACGGTGGCACAGTGGTTAGCACTGCTGCCTCACAGCACCAGAGACCCAGGTTCAATTCCCGCCTCAGGCGACTGACTGTGTCGAGTTTGCACATTCTCCCCGTGTCTGTGTGGGTTTCCTTCGGGTGCTCCGGTTTCCTCCCACAGTCCAAAGATGTGCAGGTCAGGTGAATTGGCCATGCTAAATTGCCCGTAGTGTTAGGTAAGGGGTAAATGTAGGGGTATGGGTGGGTTGTGCTTCGGCGGGTCGGTGTGGACTTGTTGGGCCGAAGGGCCTGTTTCCACACTAAGTCCTAGAGAGTGTTGCTGAACAAAGAGATCTTGGAGTCCAGGTTCATAGTTCCTTGAAAATGGAGTTGCAGATAGAAGAAGGGGTTTGGTATGCTTGCCTTTATTGATCAGAGTATTGAGTACAGGAGTTGGGAGGTCATGTTGTGGCTGTACAGGACATTGGTTAGGCCACTGTTGGACCCCATGTTTTTACAACAATAGATGATAGTCTCAGTGCTGGTAAATGTGAAAGTATCTTTGAATTCTTAACACTTTATTTCTTTCATTGTGATTAAATTTCACCAATTCCCTGGTGGGATTTGAACCTATGCCTCCCAAGACATTAGCATGGATCTCTGGATTATTATCCCAGAGCTAGAATGATATCTCCCCAGCTAGCAATTTATCAAATCAGTTTCAAAATGCCTTTTTGCTTTGATTGGTAATATATCATGGTGATACGTGGCTTGTGGATACCAACAGTACGAGCCCAAGAAGGGTTGGTTGGAGGCAGGTGGTTATGAGATGAAACATCCAAGACAACATTATTTACTCGGGATCATTCCAGCAATGATGGAGGTAACTTTCATCCTAACAGCCAACGCTAGATTTAAGCTCAGTTCTCAGAAGGGAAAGGACTGTGATCTAAACCATACACCATCCTGACTTGGAAGTATACGACTGTTCCTTCATAGTCACTGGGTCAAGATCTAGGAACTCCATAAGAGCACTGTGGGTGCCCTTACACTCCAAGGACCGAGATGCGGTCTGAGAAGGCAGCTCATCACCACATTCTACAGGGCAATTCGAGGTGGGAAGTAAATGCTGGCCTAATCAATGTTACCCATATCATAAGAAAGCACAGAAAGGAAGATGACTGTTCTCTCTTGAATAATTGGTAAGCAGATCTTGTAAGGGCACGTAAAATGCCTGGGGTTGGAAAATTACTGGTGGAAGAAAAATTGATGCAGGCAACTACCAAGGAAGATAAAGGGTTGAATTTTCCACTAGTGATCTAATTGGGTCTGTGGCTCATGCAACAAGAGCCAAGAGTGACTACAATATTATGATTGTAAAGCTAAAAGTGAGCACAATATCATAGTTGTAGAGCCAACACCGACTACAATACAACAACAATTGTATAATATTCTAGACAAAATATTTACTAATAGGCACTTGACCACAATATACATGAGATGAAAACACAGGTCTAAAATACATTGCACAGAAGGTAGACCAGCTACAGTTTGAGCAGTGTACAATAATTGTCACAGAAAGCATAAGAGAACCTACATTTATATGGTGACTTTGATATCCAATCCTCAATAATCTATTATAGTCATTTTCCTTTATGTTAATACTATAGTAGTTCTAAACGACACTTAATTAAATAAAACCTGCATTTATGAAGCACTTTTCCCATCTTGCTTCACAGCCAATGAAATGTAGCAAGGCTGTTCTGTCAGCAAATCCAGCTAACTGGACACAGCAGCTTGTTATAAGCAGCAATGAGGTGTAGGAGCATAAAAATTGCTAAAGAGAGACACAAAATCAAAGCTTTTTATCTTGCAATCAATTAAAACACAAGGAAACCAATATAGGAATGAAACAATAATTCGTACGGCAGGGTAGAGGGTGCTAAGCAGTTGGATTATGGTATGTCCAAGAAGGAAAAAAGCTTCTGGTTCATGTCACTTTTTAGCAAAGTTTATGCCCTGTATTACCAAGCATTTGCTTATATCTGACTATAGAGTTTGGTTTTGCTGATCTTGGTTGAGGAGTAAGTATTGGTCAGGCATCATTACAACGGCCTATGCTACTCCATGAGTACTGAAACATCTAACGAAGTAGGCCGGTGGATTTCTGTTCATTAAGGATGACAAGTGCTGTCTCTCTGAGTACTGCACAAGACTGGTAACTCAGGTAATGCGGTCAACTTCTGGCATGGAACTTAAGCCCACACACCTGTCAATCAGAGCCAAAGGTGATACCAACTGAGCCATGGCTAAACAGCGAGAGGCAAACTGCAGTTGCTCCATCTTCTGTGAAATGCAAGTTTAGAAGCTGAGAACTTCATTGTATAAGAAAAGTTATGATTCAAGGAGCAAATTTGAGTTTGAAAAAGAGAAACAGATTCAAAGTAGGTTTGTGATGACTGTCATTCCTGTTCTTTCTTTTCACACTCAACTACCAGTTCAGACTAGTTTGTGGATGGCTAATTATCGCAGGTTTTGTTGAAAAGTTGTTCACCAGTGATATGACTGATGGTTTCATTTATTCCTACTGAATAAGGAACAGCAGATTTGCACAATCCATCTTTCCCTCAATACATCAGATCAGCCATTGAGTGAACCCTCTCCATTGTCTAATGACAGTGTCACAGGACCCCATAGCATTACTGTATACCATTCCATTCCACGAAGCTTGTGGATCTTTTTGTTAAAACTCCTACATGAACTTTAGCAGCTAGTGTCAACACAGGAACTCCAAACAGAGTCGTTTCCGGTTAATTGCATTGTTTAATTCTAAATGTGGGCTGTTGTTAAAAAAAATTATACTCTTTTGATTGTTAAAAGAATGAAAATAATTTACACACTTTCATGTCTTGCTGTTGAACATTTGCGTGACTTAAGCAAGTGTATTTTTTTTTACCAGTTCTTCAGCTAATAATTATCTTTCACAATTGAATCTCAAAATCACCTTGGAGCAGCAAATTACTGCAGATTGCTGGAATCTGTATTGAAAACAAAAAATGCCGTGGGTCAGGCAGCGCCTGTGGAGAGGGAGCGAGCTAATGTTGCGAGTCTAGATGATTCTTCATCAGGTCTGCCATTTAGACTCGTAACATTAGCTTGCTCTCTCTCTCTGTGGACGCTGCCTGACCTGTTGTGACTTCTAGCAATTTTTGTCGTTGCTAAAAATCACCTTATTGTACTTCACATAAATTTAAGACAATTAACTCTAACATGTTCACAGAGCAGGTTACTGCCATCTTACCTTCTAATGTCTTTCATTGTCCAAAGTTAATGGGGTTAAAGGACCTACAACACTTCAGGCTGGTTTCACTGACACCTTTCACAGAATCTTGCAAGTTGAGGATAATTTGAAAATATTGGTGTGTTCAGGCCTTAATCCTCTCTCAAGCATTCACCCAAGAGGGAATTTCAAGTTCCATTGGATTCTTTGCTGATACTTGTACTCTAAGGAGGCTCAGAGTTTTAATTAAACTAATCTTCTCCACTGTCAGTCTGATGGTACATCCAATTTGCGCTTGTGTCTCCTGAGATCATTAATAAACTGCCTGAATATGCCTTGAATTTCAAGGCTGATATGTGTTCTGCGTCAAATACAAACAACAGACACAGAAATATAAAAACGTAATACTCTACTTAAAATCATAAGGTTGCTTTCTCATGAGAGAGAGATTGGGGGAGTGGGAGAGAGAAAAGAGAGAGAGAAGGGGAAAAAACAGAGAAAGAGAAGGGGAGAGAGAGAGAGAGAGAAAAAAAAAGAGAGAGAGAGAGAGGTGGGGGAAGAGAGAGAGGGAGAGGAAGAGAAGGAGAAAGAAAGAGAGAAAGGGAAAGAGAGAGAGAAGGGATGAGAGAGAGAGAGGGAGAGGGGGTGGCTACTGGTGGAGGCTTAATCCAGGGGTTACCATGCAACAGGTGAGAGGAGGGGTTGAGAAGGACAGTACTTCAAGGGAACCCCAGTCAGTGCAGGAATTGAACCCACACTGTTGGCATCACACTGCATTGCAAACCAGCCATCCAGCCTATGGAGCTAACTAACTATAATAAGGAGGCAATGGTTCTAGTCAAGTGTGTGCCTCAGACCTTCCCTGAAAACTAATATTGAATGAACAACAACTCAGAAACAAGTTCCATTTATATAATGCTGTTAAATGTTAAAAATCACACAACACCAGATTATAGGCCAACAGGTTTCGGAGCGCTGCTCCTTCATCAGGTGGTTGTCAAGAGTTGCGCTCTGAAAGCTACTGTGCTTCCAATTAAACCTGTTGGACTATAACCTGATGTTGTGTGATTTTTAACTTTGTACACCCCAGTTCAACACCGGCATCTCCAAATCATGACTGTTAAATGTTATAAGTCATTGCAAAATGCCCCACTGAGGACTATCAAAAAATTTTAACACCATGTCACATATGATGATACTGGGGACTATGGGGTTGTATGGAGTTATTGAACTTGCCATACAGGTTGGGTGGTAAGAAATTACTTGCCCTCTAGTCTCTGTTTAAAAGTCCCCTTTGAGGCACGATTCAGGCTCCAGATCTCCAACTGTCACCCACATCCAAAATAATTAACCAATGCTGTGGTGTGATGACATTTAATAGACCATTTTATACATCAATAAAGTCCAATGAGCTGCAACTAGCTCAGCGGCTAACATATCGGGAACTCATCATTAAAGAGCAACCAACACAACAGACATTACTGTCAACTCATGGTATGCAGTTGATACAAGACATAGTAGCTTAAACAGGTTAAAAATGCTCCAGGTTTGAAATGACAATCCTAAGTTGTAATACAATATGTACTGACATTGACCTTTCTACTAAATCATAATCTTGCTGGCCCTCAGGTGTGCAATAATAGCCTCAAAACCTAGGTGCAACATACTGGGTCATTCCTGTAATTTTAGGGTCAATAGTTTCCATTAAAATCCTGAACTGCAGTCAAATCTTTTACAATTATGTTTTTCATCTGTTCCCTTTTGGGACTAGCGATAAGCAGAGTGTAATCTCATAGCTCACCCGTTGCAGTCAGATAAAAAGCCCCTAATGTAGGACATATTTGAGGCTGTGCCTGAAAATCAGCTTTCAATATCTCGCTTACAACTCTATAAAACTTCCCGCTCAAATGGCCAACAATGTCATCTGCTCAACATCAAAGACAAAAGTCCTAAATGTACTACAGATGTGAAAAGGGGGCTACTGCACAAAGTACTGAGTAGAGAAATGAAGTCTGAAACTCTGAACACAGCACACTTTTCAATGATGAAGGGTCTTCATCCAGGGAAGATCTATGAAACACACTTTCCAAACATTTCACAGAGAAATTTCATTTCATTTCACATAGTATCAAGTAGGTTTTAAGTGACAGAGGATTGAACAAATCTAAAACTTACCACAAATTAAAAAGGATGGAACCACTTCCTTTGTAAGCACAGTGGGTGCACGGGAATAATTACAGCAGCATGTAGGGTTCTTGTATTTAACATTCTCTTGCGTTCAAAGTGAACATTTATTTACCCAGAGGATGCTGACAGAGAGGAATAATTTAATTTGGATCAATTATCTTCTAGTGAAAGAATACTCTCAGCACAATAATTATTCTGGAAAAGCTGCTGACTGTACCCAAAACAGGCATCTTTCTCTGAAGACTTGAATCTAAAATGATGGAGAGAGAAATTTCGTGCTGCAAACATTAACACAATTCCAATAGTTAGACTTTGAATGGAGGCATTTATACATTTTTCAAGGTCACAAACGAGCTCTGAAAGACCTGCAATTTTATTAATAGCTAAATGGCAATTTGGTCTCAATAATAAAGACCTCATGAAAGATTAGATTTTTAACTGTTATAAGATGCTCAGTGACTTAATATGGTTAAAGATGCTCTGCCCCTCTACTGTATTTGGTTGTCACGCTGAGCAGAGACAGATTAGAAAGCTCGGGGTGCAGACTGTGCAGGACACTCTGCAGCATTTGGGCAAAATACCTCCGAATCCAGAACAGTTTCTGCCCCATCCCAAGCAAGGCCAGTGATGTAACAGGCAACTTGACTACACCATGCCTGAGATTTTGGTGCCATCCACACCAAGGTTAGATTAGATTAGATGGACCAGCATGGATCTGATGGAAAACTGGCAGAGGTGCACCCGGTGAGATAGGAGTCCTGACCACAGACCAGAGTGAGGACCACTTGAACTTGTTAAATATGGCCTTTAAATGGGAGTTTCCTCAGGGACATGGCTCCTGCTCTGCCTTGGGAAACATTTGCCTAACTTTTTTCTATTATATTAATTCCTTAAGCCACCAAATGGAATAGACGGTCATCATCTCCAAGTAGA
The DNA here is from genome assembly GCF_047496795.1 of Chiloscyllium punctatum. Lineage (NCBI taxonomy): Eukaryota > Metazoa > Chordata > Chondrichthyes > Orectolobiformes > Hemiscylliidae > Chiloscyllium > Chiloscyllium punctatum. The sequence goes on from NC_092752.1 coordinate 12,220,513, forward strand.
AGAGACATTGGCACCATCAGTGTCAAATAGGCACAGCATGAGCATCCCTGCACCCACACCTGCTAATGGCTTCACTTGGGATTCTTAGTTTCACGTCTTTTAATAGTCTCTTCTGGACCCAGATTCAGTTTCCAAGCTCTAAGAATCAGAGATTTCCCAAATTTGAAATACATGATAAATTGTAGTAATATTGCTAATCCTCAATGTTAAATTCCTCTTAACAAACTTTCACTGATTACATTATGATTACTCTTTTTTTTAAGTGTGGACATCTAAGCCTGGCTGAAGCATCAGGCAACAGGCAATTTTCCAGAGTTGCTTTTAATGCACTGAAGACAAAACTGCAATGAAAAGATGCTCCCTAGGACAATGGTGCATTCCATGAAAAGACAAAATGCTGCAATATTACTGAAAAGATTCACTGTATGTTTAATCAATCCTGGGTGTTTAATGTGCTCCATGTAACACCATTGGCTTTAGGAAGCACATTGTGTTCCTACTTTATTAGTGCCCTTTCTCAATTACTCACTACAGAATCACAGAGGTATTCTCTTCCTGGGGCAATACATCAAAAGGCTTTTTGTCCTTTAGGGGCAGTTATACTTGAATAGTGCATCAGTCATCTTGTCAACTGGCTCATTTGGCAAGCAAGAAAAATTAATATTTTAGTTTGGTTACAACAAACTGGCAGACTTTGTGATGACAACTAATTGCGAAACTCTCTAATACCTGATGGTTATACAAAGCCAAAGGGAAACAATCAATAGCATTCACTCCAAAAGGAGTTGGCCAACTTACCTGGCAACAGGTTTTCAAGACTCAGGCATAACAAAACTGGACCTGAAGGATTCAGCTGAGTATTCAGAACTTGTGGTCACATTACAAGCCATGAGACGTAAGAGACCGTCAAGTCTGCTCCACGAATCGAGATCATGGCTGCTCTGATAATCTTGAACTCTACTTTGTCTTTTCCCCATAACTCTTGATTCCCTTACTGATTAAATATCTATGTCAGAGTCAAATGCAGAACAACCTCAATTATCCAAACAAGACCGGGGTTTTTGGGGGTGGGGTGGTGTGTGGAAGTATCTTGCTTAGATAACTGATCATTTGGGTAACTGATCTGATCATAAGCAAGTGGTAATTTCCGTGTGCTGCTCATCTGATCATGCCTCTGTTATCAGGCAATGCATGCCAATACCGAGCTGCCTAATGACATTTTTATGCCACCTTGAGATCTTGTTCGGATATTCTGAAATTTGGATAATTGATGTTTGGATAACTGAGGTTGTTCTATATAGAGTACTTAATGACGCAGCCACAACAGTTCTCTGGGTTAAAGAATTCTACAGATTCACTGTCTTCTGAGAGAAAAAAAATCCTTCTCACATCGGTCTTAAATGTGCAACACCTTACACTGAGATAATGCCTTTTGGTCCTAGACTCTCGCACAAGGGAAAATAACCTTTCCACATCTAGTCAGCGCCTATTGTAATGAAATACCAAGCCAAGGATGATCAAATTTGTTAGAGTATGCAGAGGGGACTAGTAGAAATAACCATCTCAGTTAACACAGCTGATAATGGAGTGTGGAATAACTAGTTTGATCCTTACTTTGCACATTCATTTTATAGAATTTTTTAGTTGCTTCTGATGCATCAGCAACACTTGTACTTCAGGACTGTTACTTACCAGCAAGAAACCTATATGCAAACATCTCAATGTATTTTGCTTGAATGATTACTGGTCAGGTACTAACGTGATATTTTCTTTCTAAAGTGCTGTGCTGTGGGGCATGAAGCTACATTTTCTTTCAACCATTCTTTTGACACTGATTACATAGAGAGAAAATCACCCTGCTTACTACATGTGTAACATTCAAAATGTGCTAATGAATATATCCAGTCAAATTGTCTGGAGGTTAATGAGGAAGCAGCTTATGATTCCATTAGAAATATAGACAAGGTGATATCCTGGTGAGATTTGGTGTTTCTGCACATTTGTGCTGAAGACACTTGTAATCTGGCACAACTCAGAGACCTGTTCATAAAATAATGGGAACTTACATGCAAGTAAGGAACCTGTACAACTACAGCCCTCTTCAAGCTTATAAGTTTCCTCTGCCCAAGCAAATTCCCACCCACAACATTGGTCATATCTCTGACTTTCATATACCTGAGTTTGAACAGGACCAATAGGGTTGATATCAAGGGGTGAGAGTCCTCCACATTGCAATTTTTTGGGCAGAGCAATTTTGTGTTTTTTTAATGGAAATCTTGTTTTGGACGCATTTTAAGAAAATAAATCCTCCTGTGGCTTGCTCATTACTTTTAGTTTCATTCTCTGGCTGTAGGTATAACCCACACAAAAACGGAAAAACTTCCCTGATTAAATATTCCCACAACCTTGTACCTACTTGTGCGCATAATGATTCAATGAGTTGAAGCTTAAGACTCAAATAAGCCACAGAGAATCAGAGTTCAGCATTTCTGCTGATGAGGGGTGACCTTATCGAGGTTTACAAAATCATGAGGGGCATGGATAGGATAAATAGACAAAGTCTTTTCCCTGGGGTGGGGGAGTTCAGAACGAGAGGGCATAGGTTTAGGGTGAGATGGGAACCATATAAAAGAGACCCAAGGGGCAACTTTTTCATACAGATGGTGGTATGTGTATGGAACAAGCTGCCAGAGGAAGTGGTGGAGGCTGGAACAATTGCAACATTTAAGAGGCATTTGGATGGATATATGAATAGGAAGGGTTTGGAGGGATATGGGCCGGGTGCTGACAGGTGGGACTAAATTGGGTTGGGATATCTGGTTGGCATGGACGGGTTGGGCTGAAGGATCTGTTTCCATGCTGTACATCTCTATGACTCTATGACTATTTAAAGTTTGGGCATATTTTAATAAGCTTGGAGAAGACTTGGCTTCACTTGCCATCAGCAGAAACAGAATAACATTGGCGACATTTTAGGCTCGAACCTCTGTGGTTATGCTCAAAGACGAAACTCCAGGTTAAGAGATTTAAGGGTGGACAACAGTTGAAGGGTTAAGCTGTGCACAATTACTGCAACAGAGTTCAAGATTAACCAACCATAAGGTCAACGCTCCTCTGAAAGAAAGTGCAACTGCGGTGCTCGCAGACATCTTAATAAGTAGATGCGCTACTTTGGCATCATGTACTGACTTTCCTTCAGTTATGCTTTGGGCCTGCAGCACCATTTTACAGTGAGCTCTATTTGCTGCTCATCCTCATTCTCTTATATTTTTTGCCTTCAGGGTAAAACCAAAGTAAGAGGTGTCTGATCGGCTTTGCCTTAATCTTTCAATTGAAGTACTTTTGAGATTCCAGCAAAATTGCTTTGAAACTTTTTCTTATTTCGGGTATGTTGTATTTCTAAGCGGATAGTTAAACTGTTTATGTTTTTGACTAAAAGTAGTCATTAAGATAAGGGATAATCCCTTTTTTTTGTACCTGAGGAAGTACAGGTCAACACTACTGCCCATTTCCCACATACTGCGTTCAGAATCCACCACAAAGCAATGCAAAAGGCACCTCAGTAAGTTTCCAGTATTTCTTCACACCCAGAGTCACTTTTTAAGATCAATTTCACAAACTGGTTTTTGGAACCAACCAATGTATTTGCTGTTAGTTTGGAGGGGATTGTTGGAGGAACTGCATCCTATCTATGCAGCCCTTGGAACGGGAAGGAAAAAGTGCCTGTGTCCATGTTCATGTGCATTAAATCGCACCAAATCTCATTCGGATATCACTCCTATATTTGCTGACCTACCCTGGCCCCTGGTCAAGCAATATCTCGATTTTGTTTGCAAGTCCTGCCTTGGTTTTCTCTGTCTCTGTTATGTCCACCAGAGGCACAATCCTTAGAGATATCAGAACTACTCTTGTAGATCTGGTCTTGATTTTCCCCAACTGCAAGTACTCCACCATTGGCAGCCATGTCTTCAGTGGGTATGGGATAGTCACCCAACTCTTCTCAGTCTCTACAACTTGCTTTCTTCCCTCTTTAATATTTACTTTTTTGATCAAACTCCAGGGTGATCTGACCAAATTTCCCTACATGGCTTAGTGTCACATTGTTTTAAACAACCTTGTAGAGTGACTTGAGGCACGCTACTCTGTTAGGAAGGAAGGCGGGGTACAAAAATGCAGGAAATGGAGCAAGGATACAGAGATTGCGCAATTACATGTGAAAAGTTGCATAAGTTGCTCCTACCCCATACAGTATTTTTTGAAGATAGCTCATTAACCTGAAGCATTTATCCTACTTCCCTCTCCACAGCTGCTGTCTGATCTGCTGAGCACTTCTTCCTGTTCAGTGAACATTTATTCAAATATTTAGACCATAAGATACAGCAGCAGAAGTGGGCAATTTAGCCCATTGACTTTACTCCTTCACCAAATAAGATCATGGCTGATTTGATAATCCTCAACTCTACTCTCCTGTCTTTTCCCCATAACCTTTGATTTCTTTACTGATTAAATATCTATCTTAGCCCTGGACTTGCTTGATGATCCAGCCTCAACATTTTTCTGTGGTTAAAAAAAATTTCACAGATTCACTACCATAACAGAAGAAATTCCTCCTCATCGCTATTTTAAATGTGTGATCCCTTACTCGGAGGTTATGCCCTCTGGTCTTGGATTCTCCCACAAGGGAAAACAACATCTCCTCTATCCTCTACATTGTGTACCCTGCCTAAAACATTTACCATGTCGAATCCTTTAAGAATCTAGTACAATAAGATGACAAGTTGAAATACAAGCTCATAGTTTCTTAACATGTTAAAAATTCTATATTCTGTGCACACTTTCAGTAAACTTTTCCCAGTATAATTTCCTGTGGCCACATTTACCACAGAAACTGTTTATGTATCCACGCTATACTCCATCCAAATGGATTCGAGGAAAGGCAATGTTGTATTGAACACAGTACAGCGCAGCACACACCCTTCAGCCCTCGATGTTGCACCAATCTGTGAGACAATCTGAAGCTCATCTAACCTAAACTATTCCATTATCATCTGTATGTTTATCCAATAAGCATTTAAATGCCCTGAAAGTTGGCGAGTCCACTACTGTTGCAGGTAGGGTGTTCCACGCCCCTACCTCTGACATCTGTCCTATATCTATCACCCCTCAATTTAAAGCTATGTCCCCTCATGCTAGCCATCACCATCTGAGGAAAAAGGCTCTCAATGTCCACCCTATCTAATCCTACTGTGTGGGGCAGAACAGGGAACAGGGCATTGAGACATGACCCAGAGCTTACCGACGATAAATGGAGGGTCCTAAAGCAGAATGGATGTGTCAGGGATATGGCAGAAAAGGACGGGACTGCAAATAATATCATGGGAGGAATACACAAATTCCCATCTTGCTTCGAAGATGCCATCTTTAAACTTTATCCTGACTTATCTAAAGCAATTTGCAGGCAATTATTTTGGACCAGGCTTAAAGTAAGTTCTTGTAGCTGGAATTTTGGTTTCAATTCAGGTCAAAAGTGGAATGCTGCTGTTCAGAGAATTTGGGAAAATATGAGCTTCCAGTCCTCCTGGAGTTTCAGTTGAGCAGGAGGTCTTTATATTTTCTCTCTCCACGTTGCTGGAGCTGATTAAGTTGTTACCGACAAAGTCTTTGGTCCATGGTAACAAATTCAAATAATTTACACTCCACTGTATTCAACTAATGTATTTATAAACCTGAAGAAAACTACATCTGAGGCTACTGACAGAAGGTGTCATGCAGTGTATGCTGTTTCATTGCCAGATTGAAACAAACAGGGTAACAGCAACAGTTCACAATAAAACAAAATAATCTTAGCTGGGAGGGAGTTTAAACCGGTGTTTATTAATCTATCTGCATTTCCTCCCTCATTGAATTTAGCACACAATAAACATGATACTGGATTAGTGGTGCTGGAAGAGCACAGCAGTTCAGGCAGCATCCAACGAGAAGCGAAATCGACATTTCGGGCAAAAGCCCTTCATCAGGAATAAAGGGTTTTTGCCCGAAACGTCGATTTCGCTGCTCGTTGGATGCTGCCTGAACTGCTGTGCTCTTCCAGCACCACTAATCCAGTATTTGGTTTTCAGCATCTGCAGTCATTGTTTTTACCTACACAATAAACATGGTCCATCCAGACACTGTCCGCCAGTTTCCCAGTCGAATTATTAAATGATCCGGTCCACAATGACCGTCCGAAGAGCAACCCACCCAGACCCATTTCCCTCTGACTGATGCACCTAACACTATGGGCAATTTAGCATGGCCAATTCACCTGGGACCCTGGTGCTAACCACTGTGCCGCTCAGACATACGAGCGCGTATGTCTGTGTGAAACTTAAATGTACATATACTATACATAAATATACAACATATTTTAACAGAACCAGCACATTAATATCAATGTACAAGAAATGTCAAAAGGAACAGTTCTCGTGCCTATCAATGCTGGACATTGTGGGATTCTACCACATTGACTTGCATGAATGAGTGCAACTGCTAGGAAATCTGCACAAGTTTTAACAATCGTGATTTCAGTTCTCTACCCACATGCAGATTCTGCTGTCCCCTTTTTATTAGTAATACTGCTGACAGATGCTGGGGAAAAAACTTGTCACAATTGTTTGACTAACAAACAAAAGAAAACAGACACAGTCAGTAATTGATGCAAACAACATTGTGATTTACACAGCTCCGACACTGAGTGATGCAAACACTCATCGGTGGCAGCATTAGGTCAAAGTTTAACATGTGCTAGCATTTCATGGTGGAGGGTCAACCAGCAGATCTGCAACCTCAGGTCATCAGTATTTTGTCACAGCTATTAGTGCTATATTCCTTCCCTCAGTTAGGAGCAGTACACTTGACATAGTAACCAGATGGGGACAGTAGTGCTGGTCAAGATCCTTGTGTTAAAAAGAAGTGCAATTTACTAGGATAATGTTAGACTATTAAACTATTGCAACTGTAAGTACAATACTGAAACAAAGATGTTTGAAATACTTCACTAGCCTTTGTCAACATAGGACAATAAGAAGTCTTCATTGTTATATTGTGAAGTCAGCAGTGTCTTTTGACACTGCTAATTCTACACCACAGAAAATGCCATTAGATTTTTGTGTTTTGAAGTAAGTGTTTTGAAATTGGGTTATTTAATATTCAATAATGAATGGCACAGTGGCACAGTGGTTAGTACTGCTGCCTCAGAACGCCAGGGACCCATGTTCGATTCCAGCCTTGGGCGACTGTCTGTGTGGAGTTTGCACATTCTCCCCGTGTCTGCGTGGGTTTCCTCTGGGTGCTCCAATTTCCTCCCACAGTCCAAAGATGTGCAGGTTAGGTGAATTGGTCATGCTAAATTGCCCATAGTGTTCTCCACAATCACCTGACGAAGGAGTAGCACTCCGAAAGCTAGTGTGCTTCCAAATAAACCTGTTGGAGCATAACCTGGAGTTGTGTGATTTTTAACTTAGTTGGGAAGGCCATATAGTTCAGCAGATGTTGCCGTACAAGAATCTCGTCACCTTCTTGCCTTTGCTGGATTGCCTTTGCTGGAATTAAATTCTGGAAGACACGAAGACCCATTAACCTCCCTGTTCTGGTGCCATTCAGGCCTTTAAGTGGCCAATTCAAGCCCATTTAGGATCTCATCCCAACGTGGGTATGGGAGTAGCTGTCAACAGGCCTGTCACCTTGGCCCAATGCTTGCTTCAAGGACTGGACATTGAGAGGGTTGTGATTGGTGTAGATGCAAAAACCCTGTAGCAGCACTTGAAGGAGAGCAGAATAGTTTTCCTAGTCCAGGACAAGGTTGATCCTTTTAACCACCAGGCCTGCCCCCATCCCCCGGCTGACCCCCTGATAGTTCTTCCAATATCAGTGGCATTGTTAAGCTGCCAGCCTCTAATTCACTAGCAGCTCTGAACAGGTGAGACCCCCACCCACTGGTGTCTTGTTTCCAAGTTAAGGCTGACAAGTCACTTTGCTGCTGCCCGACTGGCTTGTGGCTCGGTGGGCAGTCCCGGGTAGAGGCAACCTGCAATTCTTGCTGGCAGGCAAGACCCCAAAACCTCAACAATATTCTGCCCATTATCTATGGCTATTGTCTAATAACTTTCAGCTCACATTAGGCAGATTGTTGAAAATAAAGTTCACCTCATCTCACAAAGCTGAAATTCCCAAATTTACTCAGCAACCAGTAATTTATTGAAAAACGTTTTAGTTTAAAGATGGGACTATTTGGCTTTTCTTTTTGAATATGACAATTGTCCATCAGTAACTGCAGCTGTTGTTCAGAACTAGGAAGCAGGAGCATAGCTTCTAGTCAGGCATATCTGTTTGGAATTCCAAAGCTTCAGCCTTTAGTAACCTGCAGTTAGGCACACATGCAAAATGCGACTCTCCCAGCAGTTAATATAGGTGATTGGATAGAAGTGGTAGGAAATCTCTGTGCTATTTATCATTTGAATTAATCACAGATAGAATGTAAAAAATATTTCCTGTGCACTTTTTCTTGACAAAATCCACTTGAAGATTGAGAAATGATAATTAAAAAGCACTGGGTTGTGCCATCAGTCAGCTAAAAGTGCCTGATGGCCAGGGAATTACTTCTGAAACACAGCGACTACTACCATGGAGCTAAATGCTGTAGTCAATTTTTTAGGCACAGTAAGATCCCAGAAAAAAGGAGATGAGAGAAAATGGGCAAGTGATCCACTGTTTATGTAAATGCTGGGTCAAGGGATCAAAGTTGTCCTGGATTATGAAAATTATTTTGCTTTTCATCAGGTACTGCTACAGGGTTTTTGCATCCACACAAGTCATCGGTTGCTGGTTTAGATTGTGCCTCTGACCTTGTAGCACTGCTGGAGGTACTGTATTGAAATACTAGTCATGGAGTTATGCCCCTTGCAAATCTTGCACATTATGTTTGCTCATGTAATTGGATTAAATGAGGTGGGAAGATGGTGGTGTAGTGGTAACCTCACTAGACAAATAATCCAGAGACTCAGACTGCAGGTTAATGTTCTCGGACTTGGGCTCAAGTCTCACCACGGGAGCTAGTGAAATTTAATTCAGTTCATAAGTTCTGAATTGAAAGCTATTTTTATGATAGTGCCCATGAAGTTTTTGATTGTCAAAAAATTAATGTGGTTCGCTCATATTCTTCAGCGAAGTAAACTTGTTGTCCTTACCTGGTGTAATCTACATGTGACTGCAGACCCACAGCAAAGTGTCTGACCCTTAACTGTTCTCTGAAATGGCCTGGTCAGCTACTCAGGTCAAAGACAGTTTGGGATGGACAACAAATGTTGGCCCTTGCTAAGACTCCTACATCCCAGGAAAGGTAAAGGAAAAAAACATGCTTGGTTTGTGCTTCTGGCTCCCAACATATGAGTCTTCCACAGTCAGAACCCCAAAAACATTATGCCAGCAACATTCACCAATGCTACATCTTCATAGCTACTGTCCTGTGCAACCTAGAAAATTTACTTTGGAGTTGCTGATTTTGAGTCTCGAATGTAAGCAGCTTGTAGGAACTGCAATGGACCTTGTGCAAGACAAAAAACACCGTACCTCCTCAGTGAGTCTCAGATAACTCCTTGGGAGGGTCAGGCAGAGCACTGACTCCAGATGTACACCATAATGTTAGCACTGATATGAGGTGCAGCAGCAAAGCTTTATTCTAGGGGTCACTAACGTTAATAATGAGATCCTTAAGTTAGTTCCTAGAGTATAATTAATTTAAATTATTGTGCTCGAGATTCCATTCAGTTTTCATTCTACTACATGACACATTTAAATTGGACCAAAAGCATTTTTTGCTGCTTCTTTATGGGAGTAAGAATGTATGCATTGGGAAAACTTATTTGAGTTGAAGGGTTAATGATTCCAGGAAGCTGCAGGTGTCCCATTCAGGATGTTAAGGTGGTAAAGCTCATTAATCATTCACACAGGGCCCCCTATACCACATGTTATTGTCATTATCCCATCAGGATCCAAACTCTTTAGAGTGCCTCAGTTTCAGCTTCGATACTGAGGTAATCACCTGTTTGTTTTCTTGTCCGAAGTCTATTTGGTTTTGTAAATCTTCCCTTCAGCAAGGATTAAAAAAAAACTGCAGCTAAAGCGAAGGCACAGCAACTGTGGTGGTTCAGCAGGATCTTTCTGAATGACATAGGATAGTAACTTACATCAGCTGCGTTCCTGACGATGTTCCCCACAATGACAACAACGCGCCCCTTAAAACTCTGCAGCAAGCTGGTGGAGGCACACTGGATCAGCTCACCATCCAGGCTGAAGGCAGAACTGTATGGAATGTTAATGCTACCACTGATGTGGCCACGAGTGAATCTGGTACAAGTGCAGTCAAGGAAAGAAGCATCAGGGATAAAGAAAATAAAGAAATATTATTTGAAACATTTACATTCCTTTCAGCTAAGTGAATTCACAACAGAATTCTGAGTGTACAACCTTGAGAAACTGTATGTTTGACACCGATAACAATTCATCGCATAAACTGCATGTTTACCATGCTGTAACCTCTTTTGCACCCGAAAGTTTACTCTTGGCATTGACTCTCTCTGAGTAATCCACGGGAGACTGATTAATTTTTGAAATCACTTTGTAACTTCAGCAAATGCCTCACAAGATCATAAGTGACCCAGTTGCAAGTAGTGTCTTGATAGCCACATAATAGAAAAATATTTAAGGGTATGCTAAAACAAAACCCAAAAGAAATGCAGATGCAGGAAATCAGAAACAGAAACAGAACTTGCGGGAAAAACACAGCATGCTTGCCAGCATCTGTGAGGAGAATCAGAACTAACATATTGGGTCCAATGCCTGTTCTTCAGGACAAGATCTGCTCAGACCTGCTGAGTTTAACAAAGAACATACTTTTAAACAAAGACTGAAATTGCTGGAAAAACTCAGTAGGTCTGAGCAGATCTTGTACTGAAGAACAGGCATTAGACCCAAAATGTTAATACTGATTTCTCTTCACAGATGCTGCCAAACCTGCTGTGTTTTTCCAACAATTTGTTTTTGTTTAAAGGTATGTTCTTTATTCAATAAATATTGCTATATTTTTTCAATGTATAGGAGATAGTTAAACACTATTTTGATTACAATCCATGTTAATCCATATTGTGAAATGTCTGTTAATTTGTTCATTTGCAAATATTAAGAACAAAGTTTAGTGAGGTGTGAGTAAATGTAACCCTTGAATCAATAGGCTATGGCTGTCTTACTTTACCGTGTTGCTCTGGCACTGGGTATTAAAGATATTTTACATTCAACCAGTTCAGAGATGGTTCTTACATGCTTCTGGAGCAGGTGGGACTTGAACCTGGGCCTTCTGCCTCAGAGATAGGGACAACACCACTGTCTCAAATCAGCCCTTAATGTATTGGATACTAAAAGCATACTTAGGTTGAGTCAGGATCATTTTCAGAAATAATGCTGCTCAAATTCTATGACAAACAGACATCAATTTCATTGCAAAGGGATTGACTAAATTTTCTGCAGGGTAAAAGACATCACATTTTTGCTTCTGGAATTCACAGCAATCAGCAGCACATAAAACAATAACTATTTAATGCTTACATCATGCTCAAGCTACAAGATAAAATCCAGATGCATGCTTCTTTTAACAGATGTAATTGAGGGTACAATCATAGAAGAAAATTCCTATTTGGTCAAAAATAGAACTCATTATGTGCTACCAGGTGACCACTGCTGTTCCCCACTCCCTGATCTGTCCCCAGCTCCAAACAAAAATCAGTAGATGTTAATTCCAACAACTTCTAAAAGACAGATAGTTCTTAGTCTTTGGAATAGTCAATACTGGTGGAGTATTGAGGGAAAGCTTCACTGCTGCAGGTGTCTCTTTATCTGATGAGACATTAAACTCATGTCCAATCTGCCCTCTCAGGTAGGCACAAAATATCCTATGGCTTTATTTGAGGAAGGGTTGGGAAGTTTCTAGGCCAATTGCTATTCCTTTACGAATATCACGAAATGAAGTTGGCCATTCTTTTATTCCTGCTTGTGGAACCTTGTCATAGAGTCATAGAGATGTACAGCATAGACACAGATGCTTCGGTCCAACCCATCCACGCCGACCAGATATCCCAACCCAACCTAGTCCCACCTGCCAGCACCTGGCCCATATACCCATCCAAATGGCTTTTAAATGTTGCAATTGTACCAGCCTCCACCACTTCCTGGCAGCTCATTCCATACATGTACCCCCCTCTATGTGAAAAAGTTGCCCCTTAGGTCTCTTTTATATCTTTCCCCTCTCACCTTAAATCTATGCCCTCTAGTTCTGGACTCCCCGTCCTCAGAGGGAATAGTTAATATTTGTCTATTTTGTCTATTTATCCTATCCATGCCCCTCATAATTTTGTAAACCTCTATTAGGTCACCCCTCAGCCTCCGACACTCCAGGGAAAACAGCCCCAGCCTGTTCAGCCTCTCCCAATAGCTCAAATCCTCCAACTCTGGCAATATCCTTGTAAACCTTTTCTGAACCCTTTCAAGTTTCACAACATCTTTCCTTTAGGAAGGAGACCAGAATTGCACGCAATATTCCAACAGTGGCCTGACCAATGTTCTGTACAGCCGCAACATGACCTCCCCAACTCCTGTACTCAATACTCTGACCAATAAAGGAAAGCATACCAAACGCCTTCTTCACTATCCTATCTACCTGCGACTCCACTTTCAAGGAGCTATGAACCTGCACTCCAAGGTCTCTTTGTCCTGCACAAATTAGCATTTCCTCTATGACAACATTGTCAACACTTTGAAAGAAACTGAGGAATTGCAAATTTGCTCTGGAAAAGGTCATAGCGTGAATGCTAAATGTGGTTTCTTTCTGCTTGCAATATTAAAGTTGCATTGAAATATAAACACAAGATACATATACATCAGAGCCAGGTATTAGATCAGTATATAAGGAGGAATGTAAACGTGTTACAAAAATAGAAAATGCTGGCGAAACACAGCAGATCAGGCAGCCTCTGTGGAGACACAACATTGTTAATGTCATGAGTCCAGAGAATAAAATCTGTTACCTGATTGTAGACTAAACTTTTTTTCAACATAATTCTGCATTGGAAATGTAATAGGACTGTGACTGGATTAAATACTTGATAACTTGAATGTAACAGTCTCTATTGATTGGAGAGTTTCATTTAACTCTCATGAGTTTCATGAGCTAAACTATGAGTAACTGAGCCACAAATAGGCAGTAATTTTATTCCATTCAGTTACTTAAATAAATAAATCTGTGTATTGAAGTCTCTTACCCCGAGAAGTGGATTTATTGTACTTTGTAAAACAGGTAGGAAATATTAGTATGTCTTTCCATAATGTTGATGAATGATCAAATGCTGCATGGGGAAACATATGACTTTTCTATTGGTGGGATTCCTCCACATACACCCCTGTGAGGTCAAGAAAATAGAGAAGTTAGCTGTAAAATTTAAAATGGTTTTGGTCTAATTTGTAACTGTACACCACCAGCTGAAGTAGATACTTCAGCATAGGTGGCCTCTGCACCACCCAATCACTTTAGTCTCTCACAGATATTTAACTGCGGTACTTGAAAAGCCACAGGATAAGAATAGTGTTTATTACATTGCATTATGTGATAATCATTTCCACATGCAACTGCACACAACACTGGAAACCCACAAGCAGTGAAGGAGATCTCTGCGGTTTGTACCAGTTTGTTTTCAATACAGCACGACGAAATTGCTGACGAAACTGTTCAATTCGCAATATTCAGAGCAAGTATGTCTTTTTTTTTAACAATGGTTAAAAATGGCCTACGAAAAATAGAAGTCCGCAAGGACTTGATTGGATTGAGATGGAGACGCTGCAGTTTTTATTATGACCAGTGAAGTAACACATAGATAAAAGCAAAATACTATGCTGGAAATATAAAACAAACACAGATAATGCTTAAGTTTAGCAGCATCTATGGAGAAACAGAGTTCAGGCCAGCTACTGAAGATGTCAAACCAGTCATAGTCAGACTCAGAATGTTAACTGTCTAAAGAATCATACCAAACATGACCTTCGAGTGCAGGTTTATAGTTCCCTGAAAATGGAGTTGCAGGTACATAGGATAGTGAAGGCAGCATTTGGTATCCTTCCCTTTATTGTTTGGTGCATTGAGTATAGGAGTTGGGAGATCATGTTGTGGCTATACAAGACAGCAGTTAGGCCCCCTTTGGAATACTGCATTCAACTCTGGTCTTCCAGCTCTCGGAAAGATATTGGTAAACTTGAAAAGGTTCATTACAGATTTACAAAGATGTTGCCAGAGTTGGAGGGTTTGATCTATAGGGAGATGCTGTATAGGCTGGGACTTCTCTCTCTGCAGTGGAGGCTGAGGGGTGATCTTGTAGAAATTCACAAAATTTCAAGGGGCATGGATAGGGTGAGCAGCCAAGGTCTTTTCCCCAGGATAGAGGGTATAAGATGAGAGGGGAATGATATAAAAGGGAACAAAGGGCAACTTTTTCCACACAGAAGATGTGTATATGGAATGAGCTGCCAGAAGAAGTGGTGGAGACTGGTACAAATACATCATTTTAAAGGCATCTGGATGGGTATATGAACAGGAAGGGTTTAGAGAGATTATGGGCCAAATGCTGGCAAATGGGACTAGATTAATTCAGGATGTCTGGTTGACATGGACGAATTGGGCTGAAGAGTCTGTTTCCATGCTGTACATCTATATGACTCTAAATGCAGACCGAGGTTCAAGCCTGGAAATAAGTCATTCAGTCTAACTAACCTCATCGTTAGCCTGACTTCACCATGCCTATCAGGATATCCTTTTACTCCTTTCACCTTCATATGTGTATCTAGTTTCCTTTAAATTCACCTTCTCACCAGCTTTACTGATCCTTGTAGTGGATGATTTTATGTTGGTACCACTTTTTAGGAAAAGACATTTCTCCAGAATTCTCACTGAATTTCAGGGATGATCATGTTGATATTTTTGTCCTCTGGATTTGGACTCCCTCTGAAGATGGAAACATTTTATTTCTATGTCTCCCTCATCAAACACAATCATAAACATAAACCCCAATTGTGGACTCTTTAACCTCTTCTGTAGAAACAAAAGGGACTCAAGTCTGTTCAATCTTTTATGAAACATATTACTTTCCTCTGCATTTTGGCATCATCCTTGTGAAGCTCATTATTTCTTATAGTTTTATTTTCATCTTCTCCAGTTATCTATGTCCTTTTGATAATGCAGATATCAGAATTATGAGTGGTCTAACTAAGATTCTATTGCACTAAGTAATAGGATTGCTATAGCAAGGTTCAATCATAAGAGATTCCAAATATTTGCATTAGTGAGGTTGCATTATGATACAGTTTGTAATCAATACAGGATGTGTACAGCAGAGATGGAGGCCATTCGGGCTGTTGCTCCTGTTATGGCTCTGAGCAAGAGCACCTCAGCTGGATCCATTTCATTGACATTTTTCCATAGTCCACAATTTTTATTTTCTTCAAGTAATTACCTAATTGTGCTTTTAAAGCCACAATTAAATCTTCCTTCAACATCCTATCCTAAATATATTCCTTATCCTAACCATACACAAATTAATTTTCCCTCATGTCACTAGGATCATACAATCATAGAGTCACACAGCACAGAAGCAAATCCTTCGGTCCAACCAGTCCATGCCGACCATAATCCCAAACAAAACAATTTCCACCTATCTACTCCTGGCCCATATCACTCCTAACCTTTCCTATTCATATGCTTATCCATGTATCTTTTAAACATGTTAATTGTGCCCACATCCACTACATCCTCAGGAAGTTCATTACACCCTCTGTGTAAAAGAATTGCCCCCATGTCTTTTTTAAATCTCTCTCCTCTCATCTTAAAAATGTAGGCCCTCATCTTGAAATTCCTCATCCTAGGGAAAAGACAATTATCATTAACACTATCTATACCTCACATATTTTATAAACCCCGAAGGTCACCTCTCACCTTCCTGCGCACCAGGGAAAAGAAATCTCAGCCTTTCTTTATAACTCAAACCTTCCATATTCAGTAAGATCCTGGTAAATCTCTTCGGAACCCTCTCCAGTTTAATAATATCCCACATCTTTGATTATTTTCTTATGCACTTTAAAGCAGTAACCTCTGATTCTTGATACATCCATTAACATTTTCACTGTGTTCACTCTTTCAAGATGCTTCATGATTTTGAGCATCTCTCCACCTTAACCAAGTCTGATTGTTTTTAGTTTCTATGGTTTGTAATAATGAGAATCATGATAATACATACACAACTGGAAAGGCAATCTGATGAAAACATTCAATACTAGTTTGAAGTATTGTACTAGTAGGAGCATTTGCACTGTTTTACATTTTAGCGCTACTGTTTCCTTGAAATGTGTGCGTGACTTTATACAGGTTGGATTCCTGTTGCTCTTTTACACTATTTTACTACATCAACCAAAACAACCCAAAGTAAATTCTTCCCATAACGCATGAAAACAAACTGCCTCTTAATCTACCAGATGTGTATGAGAGACTGAACCAGTCACAAACAGTTTGTGAGTTTAACAATGCTTTAAAAGAGCTTGTTTTTTAATTTGTTCTCCTGAAATACCTTGCACCCACTAACTGCAGTTTAATCACTATCTCATTTCCAAGTACTAACATAAATAAACAACCCCCCAGTGTGAGCTTGTGTGTCCTGCCCTAGACGGAAGGATTCATGCTCCTTGCCGGGGGAAAGAGGGAGGAAGATGCTCTAATAAGGGTCATCACCTCACTGCTTTCATCTTTCTATCTCCTTCCTCCAACGTTTCAATCAATGTCAGGTAATGGGTGTGGAGACCTTGCTCTGAGGAAGCTGTGCTGTCCTCCATTTCTAATTACTTTTACAGTAGCTGTTTCCTTAGGAACACAACCACCCTGAAAATTCAGCTTCGCCGATCTGCAAATTTAAGTCAAGAGCATCTCGTGGAGTCTTTTGTACTTGGTAATTCAGTAACACCAATAGGTTCATGGCCAAGAGGCTGTTCTCCCAGCTTCCTGTGTACTACAAAGAAATCCCTTTCTCTTCAACAAAATAAAACTCTTGGCAAATTTCTGAGCATCAGCATAGACGAGATTATTGAAAAGCAAGGCTCTTTTCCTGTAGTTGACTCGCAGTGTGTGTGCCAATTGGACATCTATCAGAGGCAACAATCTCGGTTCTAAACATAGCTCGGCTTTGCAGCATGCTAAATAGACTTTTACGGCTCTCATTTTTATTCTGCAGCTGACATCATTGCTTGAATTACTCTTGAACAAGTTAATAAAGAAACACACATAGGTTTCTGTGAATTGGTGCCTATTAATGGCAACAACCAGTTCCAAACTGGGAGATGAAATCATTTTGAGTTTTGGCCCACAGTGCAAATCAGAACAGCCAGTCCCTCTCCTGATTTCCACTTGTTGGGAGAAATACATAATGGCAAGTTGATCTGATATTTCCCATTTGGCATTATCAGCCAAAGGCTACATTGGCTTCTGTGGCTCCTCATCCATCTTTCCATCAAGTATTGAAACAAAAGGTAACAGAAATAGCTGCAGAAACTCAGTAGATATGGCAGCATCTGTGAAGGGACGGGAGTTAATGTTTCATATTAGCATCGACGCAAAATGTTAATTCCGCTCCCTCTCCATAGATGCTGCCAGACCTGCTGAATTTCCCCAGCAATTTTTGTTTCTGTTAGTTTCAGATCTCCAGCATCCAAAACTCTGTTTAATTATAGCATCGAGTACAGTCGAGGTAGGAAAACATGGAACAGATGCAGAAGAGTGCCCTAGGGCTTTCTGTATCCTGACTCCAATCTGGGGGCAAGCAAATTTTGCCATCTCTCTCCGGCTTTCCAGCCAATTTTATAATCTCAGTGAATGACGCTGTAACAATTTAATGCCAATTCCCAGCAAACTATTTGGTGTGTGTGTGTGCGATGGAGAATCAAACCTGGAGCAATGCTGACACTGCCCTAAAGTGAACGTTCACTAGTTTGATTCTAGTAAGGAGACATTGTCTTAGATTAAATTTGATTACTTACAGTGTGGAAACAGGCCTTTTGGCCCAACAAGTCCACACCGACCTGCCGAAGCGCAACCCACCCAGACTCATTCCCCTACATTTACCCCTTCACCTAACACTACGGGCAATTTAGCATGGCCAATTCACCTAACCCACACATTTTTGGACTGTGGGAGGAAACCGGAGCACCCGGAGGAAACCCACGCAGATACGGGGAGAATGTGCAAACTCCACACAGTCAGTCGCCTGAGGCAGGAATTGAACCTGGGTCTCTGGCGTTGCGAGGCAGCAGTGGCCACGGTGGCCATTGTGCCACCGTGCCGCCCACAAATTGGTCTTATGAGGAAAGTTTTAGTAGGTGGGCTAGCATTCATTGAAGTCTATAAGAACGAAAGAAGACCTTATTGAAACACACGAATATTATGGATCTTCACAAGACAGATGCAAATAGATTGTTTCCTCTGTAAGGAATTTCTCGTAGCAAAGAGCATAATTTCAGAGTAAGGGGTCACCCGTTTAAAACAAGGATGAGGAGGAATCTGGTCTCTCAGAGAAAAATTAATTTATGGAATTCTTTACCACAGAAGGCCGTGGTGGTTAGGTCTGTAAGTATATTCAAAGCTGAGGTAGACAGACTTTTTTAAATCAGTAAGGAATCAAGAGTTATGGGAAGAAAGCAGAAAAGTGGAGTTGAAAATTATTAGACCAGCCTTAATCTCAAGAGGTGGTGGGGCAGACTCCATGGGCTGAATGGCCGACTTCTGCTTCTATGTCTTTTGGTCTAACTGATGCCATTAGAACCATTAAAGCTGACGCATTAATCAGCTACCAACTAAGAGGCGCGAAATTTAGTTCAAATGCACTGCTCTAACTAATTTCATTAGCAATCTCTTTGGCTAAATCGCATAGAATACTTTATTTTAATTTCACAGACACTCAGCTTTGTGGCATATTCATGACATACAATGGAATGCATGTTACTCTTAGCTATTTATTGTTCAGTGTTCGTGTGAGGAGTAATCGAGGTTCAATGAGATGGAAGAGAAAAAAACTTCATATCTGGCTTTTGGGACTGAGGTCAAAGGAGCAACAATGCTAATTGGAGGGAACTGCATTAATATTTGGAAGCAGCGTTTACAAATGGCAACATAAAGACTGGCAAGGAAAGTGTTGAAATTTCTTAGAAGATTGGGAAATACAGTCAAAGGGAATCTTGTAATGACAACTGAACAAAGCTCAGCAGCATGAAGTGAACTGATGGACCATAGGAGTGTGAAGCTTTTTGCAAAGGAGGTATGGGGAATGACAGATAGCCTGGTTTATTTATTTTTTCATACCTACATTAACACTATTTACAAAGAACGATAATAAGAACCGTGTTTATTTGTACCCTTTGTTTCAGCATCTCATAGAATCCCTACAGTGTGAAAGCAGACCATTCAGTCCATTGAATCCACACCGGCCCTCCAAAGAGCACTCCTCTCAGACTGACTTTCCTACCCACCCTGCATCTCCCACAGCTAATGCACCTAGCCTGCACATTCTTGAACATTATGGGTAATTTAGCATTGCCAATCCACTGAATGTGCACACTTTTGGACTTGGGAGGATACTGGAAAACACAGAGAGAGAACGTGCAAACTCCTGTGGTTCCTCATCCATCTTTACATCAAGTATTGAAACAAAATGAAACAGAAATAGCTGGAGAAACTCAACAGATGTGGCAGCATCTGTGAAGAGGCAGAGTTAATGCTTTGTATTAACACAGGTTCAGACAGACAACCACCCAAGGCTGGAATCGAACCTAGATCCCTGGCACTGTGATGGAGTAGTGCTAACCACTGAGCCACCATGCTGCTCCACCTCCCCGAATGCTTTACAGCCAACAAAGTAACTTTTGAATACCACAGATATTGTTGTGATACAAGATTCTTTGGCATTTAATTGTAGACAATAATCTACAAACCAACCAAAAAAGTTCAAAGGAACAATCACATCATGACAGCTTCTGACAGGTAGAGGAGCATTGATAGCAACTGAGGAACAAATGCAATGACTGTAAAAGGTAAGCCAAATAGATAAGCAAGATAAACAAGTGGAAGGCTTATCCAAATACTTAAAAAAAGTTTAAAAAAACTAGTTAGTACCTCACAATATTAACTTGGTCAATTAAAAGGTATGATTTGGAGGAGCCGGTTTTGGACTGGGGTGGACAAAGTTAAAAATCACACAACACCAGGTTATAGTCAAATAGGTTTATCAGGGGACAACCACCTGATGAAAAAGCAGCACTTTGAAAGCTAGTGCTTCCAAATGAATCTTTTGAACCATAATCTGGTGTTGTGTGAATTAAAAGACACTGACTACTGTGACTGCATGCCTCCAAATATGGATCATAACTCAATATTATTAACAGGTAAAGCAGGCTTACAGATAACCAAATGGAAAAAGTGAACACATTGTAAAATAAACTGGGTTGCTAGGAGCACAATGTTATACCAAACTCCTTGAGATTTTGGCACTGGATCCAACTGGGACTTTTCAACAGCTTTAAATCCTTAAACATTTCTACCACTCGCATTATTTTCAAGTTAATTCAAGGGAAGGAGGTTGAAGGATTTAAATTCCTGAGATAAACCATTGGCAACATTGCAATCTATTTATATGGTACTGCAGAGTTAAATTGCTGCATTTCAACCAACTTCAAACAAATAAACTTTGATTAATTATCCTTGATCAAAACCCTTAAGATAATAAGATTAACATTTCCATAAATCTTTCAGCATAATTGGTTCCTTTCATAGCTACAAATGATTTTCTGTGGATAAGTGCAGTTTAGCACAACAGTACTTTTTCAATGTTCTCTGGTCAGAATAGCCAAGTCACAATTATCCCCTTAATTATCCACAGTAATCACCTAAAAAGTGAAAATATACCAGTTTTACAGGTACCTTTAAATGCTTTCTCCTCCAATTGTTGTTTAGTTCATCATCCTTTGACTGTTCTTTTGAAACCCTTATCACTGGAAACTTTTCTTCTCAGTGACATGAGCATTTTTTCACCTCAACGCAAGGAGCAGTTTTGAAAACTCTGTCTGTTCCCTTCATTGAACTAAAAAATAAACAAGTGTTAACAGGAGGTTCTGGTCCCCCAGTTACAGGAAGGATGTTATTAAGGTGGAAGGGTTCAAAAAAGATTTAGCAGGATGTTGTAGCGTATGGAAGGTTTGAGTAGGAAGTTGAGAGGCGATCTGATTATAAAATGGAGGACTATAGATAGAATTAATAGTAGTCATCTTTTCCCTAGATGGGGGATTTCAAGACTAGGGGACACATTTTTAAGATAAGAGGAGAGAGGTTTAAACAGACAGAAGAGGGACATATTTTACCACAGAGGGTGCTGTGTGTGTGGAATGAACCTCCTGACGAAATGGTGGAAGTGGGTAAATTACAATATTTAAAAGACCATTGGATAGGTACATGAGTAGGAATGGTTTAGAGGGATATGGGCCAAGAGCCGGCAGGTGGGATTAGTTAGTTTGGGATTATGTTTGGCACGACTGGTTGGACTGAAAAGGTCTGTTTCTGTGCTGTATGGCTCTATAAGAGGACATTGCATCACTTCTCAACTAGGTAATGGCCTGGTGGTATTATGGCTGAACTGTTAATTCAGAGATCCAGCCAATATTCTGGGGAAACTGATTTCGAATCATGACAGGTGGTAGAATTTGAATTCAATTAACATCTGTAATTAAGAGTCTAATGATGACCACGAATCCATTGTTGGTGGTCAGGAGAAGCTCATCTGGTTCACTAATGCCCTTTAGGGAAGGAAACTGGTCTGGTCTTCATGTCACTGTAGACACACAGCAAGTGGTGGACTTTCAACTGCCTTCAATTGGGATGGGCAATAAATGCCAGCCTAGCCGAAGACGCCGTCATCCAGTAAATGAATTTTTTAAAAACTGCTGGGCTAAACAATTATATCAGTGACTACTCAGGATGTAGTGTGCTCCAACCAACTTTGAAATTAAAAATGAGGAAGTGTTTTGAAATATTTGACTTTTTCAAATCTTCATTTATACAACGTGGGCATTGTTGGTTAGGCCAACACTGATTGTCCATCCCTGACCATCCTTAAGAAGGTGGTGGCAAGCTGCCTTCTTGAACCACTGCAGGTCCTTGTGGTGTAAGTACACCCACAGTGATGCTAGAGAGCGTGTTCCAGGAATTTGATCCAATTGCAGTAAAGCAATGGTGATATTAATTCTAGGTCAAGATGGTGTGGCGCCTAGAGAGGATCTTACAGTTCCATGTATCTGCAGAGGCCGTGGGTGTGGAAAGTGTTGTTTGAGCACCCTTGGTAAATTGCTGCAGTGCACGGTGTTCATGTGTATAACATGCATCAGTGACGGACTGAGTGAATGGTGAAAGGGTTAGATTGGGTACGAATCTAACAGGCTGCTTTTTCCAGATGGTGTTGAGCTTCTTCAGTGTTTTTAGAATGGCAAGTATACAAGTAAATAAGGAATATTCCATTACATGCCTGACGGTGTCCTGTAGACAGTTGACAGGCCTTGGGGAGTCTGGAGGTGAATTATTTGGAGCAGAATTCTTGGCCTCTGGCGTGCCATTGTAATCATACTTTTTTTAAGCAGTGGCCCAGTTCAGATTCTTGACAATGGTAACTCACAGGATGTTGACTGTGGGGATTCAGCAATGGTAACATCACCAAATGTTAAGCAGCGATTTTTAGATTCTCTTCATTGCCTATAAGTTGGTCTAATCACAATGGCCTGAAAGATATTAATGTAGTTAAAGCTGAAGGTCTTAGGAATTCCCAAAATAAGACGCTCTGCTTTCACTCTACAAACACAAGAATGAATCCTGCTTTTAAACAGTCAAATTGTATGCAGAGTGGTGTTCATTGGTCGGTGAAGATAAAAAGATTAATCATTTTACATTGTTGGCCAGGAAAGGATTCACGGTCAATCAATCTCTATCATGCATCATTCCTTTAATTTATTTCCCAAGATGCATTTGTTGACAGCAACCTGGCTGGCTTCTTCATGAAATCCATTAAGATTTCTTATTCCACCAGCCATACTAATAATCTGCTCCTGTACTTCTTGTGAATAGAATATTCTTATGCATTTTCTATTGTCTTGTTGCTCTTAATTAATAAACACAATTCCTTGTGTTTCTCTAAATGGAAGCAGGAATGAATGGGGTCAAATGTTTCGAAACCCTTCAAAATGTCAAACATTTCTATGGTATCTTCTCTCAGTCATTTTCTTCCAAGCAATAAGAGGCATCAGGAAACAATGTGCTTGCTAAGCTGTACTCATGTTCAGTTATACAGAAGGCTGCTCACAAGGGCGTGCCAAAAGAAAACACATTACACAATGAGATGAACAGAACAGAACTTGCTTGACACTGATAAGTGAGTCTTTTCCTCGTACGTCATTTGTTTAAGTTTTGAGAGCAACACGTAACCTTTCTCTGTGCTCCTCCAGTAACTACATTAGGAATTGGAATTAGAATTTCTTTACTTTCACTGTTTCTAACTATTTTACCACTTTAAGCACTTTGGATCACTTCATCTGACTTCTAAGCTCAAGGGAAGCATGCCAGGTTTTTACTACCTGTGCTCATAATCTAGTCCCTCCATCATTTGTCTGTAAGTCGAGATAGTGAATGTGCACAAGCTATTTTAACCACAGGAGACATCAAAATCATTGCTGATCTTATCTTTCCCGATACACCGTGCACTGTTGCTGCAGGAATCATTGATGGTTATCAAATGTGGAAACCTTGAAATGATTTCCAGCATCTTTTAAAGCAGAGGGATTGATGTTAATGGTAGCAAGTCAACCGCAGCAAGCTAACTCACATGGACCAGTAATCCAACCTGGAAACTGAGACAGTATTTTTTTGCTGAACTTGAAGAAAGCATCCACAAAGATCAAATAAATCCTGTGGTATAGGTTTCACCCTTTTCCAACATAAATTTGTTTCTGTAGTGCCTGCTAAAGAAGCCTGTGGCATTCATAAAGAGTAAAACCCAATGGCTTTCTCCCATGTTTTAGAGGGTGGGGAGAGGGAAAGAGAGAGAGAGAGAGAGAGAGAGAGAGAGATGTGGCGGGGGGGGGGGGGGGAGGAAAGAGAGAGAAAGAGAGAGAGACACACACAAAAATTCACTATCAATATTAACAACTTGGAGGAAGTTGCAGGATGTAATGTATCCAAATTGCTGATGACACAAAAAAAGGTGGGAGGGCATGTTACGATGAAAACATAAAGAATGTACAAGGTCATATACTTAGGTTGAGTAAGTAGGAACAAACTTGGTATACAGAGCTTAATGCAGGAAAATACATTATTCAAATGGAGGTAGACAGTACAGATGGATCTGGTGTTCATGTGCATTAAACATAACATGTTAACATTACAGGTGCAGCAAGTAATTAAAGCGACAAATAGAATTTTGGCCTTTATTGCTCGGAGGTTGGAGTTTAAAAATAGGGAATTCTTTTTACAACAGTATTGGTGAGGCCACCCCTAAAGTACTATGTACAGTTTTGGTCTTTGTATTTAAAAAAAGGTTTCAGTGGTGTTGGAGTAAGTTCATTTGGCCGACTCCCAGGATGAATGGGTTGACTTCTCAAGGACGGCTAATCAGTTTAGAACTTTATTCATTACAGGTTATAAGAATGAGGGACGATTTTATTTAAACATTCAAGACTCCAAAGAGGCCCGACAGAATAGACATTAAGAGATATTTTCACTCGTGGGAGAATCTCATACTAGCAGATGTTGCTACTGAATAAAGGGACACTCATTTAAAACTCAGTATGTAATGGACATCTGGAATTCTCTATCCCAGAGAATTGTGATGGTTAGACAATCCAAGTATTTGAAGTGGAAGGAGATCCATTTTGGACTTCGCAGGGACTGGCAGGCTATGAGGAGAAAGAGACAAAGATGAAAGAGGAACTGAGGCCTGGGACAGATCAGTCGTGATCTTATTGAATGGCAGGGCAGGCCTATTCCTGCTCCTCTTTCCTATGTTCTTATAACAATTCTGTCGTCATCATTACAACTGTAAAACCTGCTTCATTCTGAGCTTTTTAAATTTTTTTCCCAATTTTAACTTAAATCCCCATTAATTCAAATAATCTCTCTTTGTCACTTCATGGGATGGATTGGTATGATAACATTCTTGATAATTGAATCACAACAACTGCCAGCTCAATTAGTGTTTACACAAAGACTTGTCAGACTCACCAAGATGGTTATCAGAATGGAGTTAGTGGACAGGTTTCACACAGCAATTAAGGGCTAAGTGTTTTTGCAGGTTTTTGAAATCTGGAAAGAACTGAGGGGGAAGCTTTTGGTGAAAATTTAAGACGTATAAGGAAATGGTTGTAAAAAAAAATGAAAAGGAAGGGGAGCCTTAGTCTCTAAAGAGCAAAGGCTGTGTGGAAGAACATAGAATGTCAATGAAATGGGTGCAAAGCCGCAAGAAGAGCTAATTGTAATCAGAAACAAGGGACTGTGAACTGTTGGCCCTGTGCACAGCTGGCACAAATTACAGAATGAAAACAATCTATCACTTTTAGCAACGTTGAAATCCTCATAAATGGATGGCAAAAATGCTCAAAACAACTGAACACAGACATCAAAATAGTTAGCACGGTATGATGAAATCTTGGATTCAGACTGTGTTTACCTTGCTTGCGTTTCGAAATAATAAACAGTGACTTTTGGTAACTGGCGATGTGGTCTTTCTTCCTTTTTCAAAGTACACATGGTATGCTGCTTTGGCTAGACTATTGTTTGCAGACACTTCACAAGAATCTGACCTCATTAAATCACTGCTACAAAAATAACCATATGTGGGTATCTGGACCTTTGGTACATTCTTTGTGAACTTACTAGGAAAAGCAATACTTCACTGAAGGGGGTTCCTTTGCTTCCCCCGAATCTTAATAGGATGAGGGCACTTATATTTTGATGAGACAACTATACCAATGCTGGTCCAAAGACAGATGGACACAGAATCAGAAATTCCACAAAATAAAAAGCACAGTGGTTAGATGGATAGAATAGTTGATGTAAGAAGGCGTGGTGAGTCAAGACTATTAACGTGACACATTATAAATTATGGGAATAGAAAAGTTAACTTTAGGCTTTTAAAAATTAATTTCACAGAAGTGGGTCTAGTCACTGGCAAGGCAGGAATTTATCAGCCACCTTTCTTACAAATTATCTAACTTGGTGTTTTAACATCTCAAATAGGTGACTTTTCAAATTATGAAATTTCCCCTAATTTTGTCTCCTATGAATGACAAAAGGAAGCAATAATGATCTTTTAAAAAAAACATACAATAAATGTCAAGCTAGGACTTTAACTGATGTATTTAGCATTCATGACAATTGGGAGTTCACATTAGGATTTCAAGCGGGCTAGTCTGCCATTTTGGATGTGACGTTAATGATCACATGACAGTGTTTTGAAGAGCAAAGGGTTAATCTCTAGATAATATTCATCTCTCAATCAAATTCACCAAAAAAAAACCCAGATTATCTGGTCATGATTAAAGTTCTCTTCTGTGAGCAAATTGGCTGTTGCTTTTACTATTTTACAATAGTGACAACACCGTTAAGATACTTTGGTTGTAAAACACTTGGGGACACCCTGAGGTGCTGCAGAATCACAAGGCATTCTTTCTTTCAAGCCAGTTTTGCAACTTGAGTAGGCCATGACAGATCACTAGCTCAACTCCATTTACCCATGTCTGATCCATATACTGCAACATTTATATGGAATAAAAATTGGCTCAAGTCTTGAAAATGTACACTGCCCTAGAATCCAAAGTCATTTGGTACAAAAGGATTCCATATTCCACTAGACGCTGCTTTCATTTTAAGATGATGGACTGGCCACCAACAGCTACTTGATTGGCATTCCATTCAACACCTTCAGCATCCACTCCCTTCACCACTGACAAACAAATGTGGCAGGGTGCACTACCTACAAGGTGTACTGAAGTCATTCACTAAGGATCCTCCCACTGAACCATGCACAACCTGCAAAAGCTATCAAGTGGAAAGACAAAGGTGGCAGCTGCCTGGTAACACAACCATCTACAAGTTTCTCTCCAGGCCGTACACCTACCTGACCTTTGAACTACACCATGGGTTCCATCACTGTTGCTAGGTTAAAATCTACTACTTCTTTTCTAACAGCACTACAGTGCACCTACACCCCATGAATTGGTTTAAGATGACAAACTCACCACAACTTTCTCCAGGGCAATTAGGAATGGGCAATAAACACTGGCTCATCAGTGATGTTCACATGCCACAGACTAAGGAAACAAAAGGGAAGTGTAAACTCAGTTTCTGATGCTTCTCAACATGCTCAGCATTTCCAGAATTATTTGGAGGTCGTTTCTACTGCATCTACTCAATTCATCATTTTAAACACCTTAATTAATCACCCTCTTGATCATCTAAGTTCAAAGCATATATGCCAATTCAATGTGACCTGATATCATTACTCAGAACTTATCCTGTTGGAGGTGACATGCATTAGCGGTGACATGCTGCCATTTGCTTTTGGCCTCTTCTGGCCAGGTCTGTTTTATTAAGCAGTTTTAATTATGGATCATCCAAATGTCTTTTTACCTCATTGGCAGATTAGCAACTGGAAAACCACATAAACTGAGGTTCTCAATTTATAGAGCATAAGATAAAACTAGTCATACAGTCTGATCTGAAAGGTGTGTACATAGGTGGCGATTTATGAACTTAATTGGGTAGCAGAATTACCTAGGTATGACATAATAGAGAGAGAGACACACACACAATCCTGAATAATGTGCGATGAGATTTTTCTTTTGTGCAGTGAATTACAATGACTTGGAGTGCACTACCTGAAAGAATGAAGGAAGCAGATTCAGTAATAAAATTCAAAACAAAATGGGATAAATACCTGAAAGTAAGGGAGGAGGTAGGGTTATTGGAGGGTTGTAAGGTAAGGGGATAAGGAATGGGACTAGTTACTTCAGAGAGGCAAGACCCATGATGGGAAAATGGATCCCATCTGTGCTGTATTGTTCAATGATACAACTGTTCAAAACTTATTTTTTTTTACAGTCGGCATGCAGACAGCAGTTTGAACAAGTTGGTAAAGCAAAGTATCTTACTCTGCCTCAACTTTCTTTTTGGCATGGTGAATGTGGGCTATGTATAGGTCATATTTACTGCATTAGTCATGTCTCCATATTTGCACCAGAAATAACAATGTTATACTGTCAGTACTTTAAAACTAGACTACAATATTTAAGACTGCAAATAAAACTGCAAGTCCTTACTTCCAAAGGTGACCCTCAATTTAAGCCCACAAACTAATGTAAGTAGTATGGATTCAGAAACTTTAATGTATGTTTATATTTTATGTGTGGAATGTTCACAGACAAACTAGTAGCATTTAGTAAAGGCAGTTGTGGTACATTTAAGCTGAGGTTAGTTGCCGCAGGGTTAAGCCAAAAGAAGCAAATGTACCTGTTTAATCCCAGATGTCTGTCAGCATTTGGAAGGAGGTGTCATCCAGCCCCTTTCTCAAGACTCACAAGAAACTGATTCCATAAAGAATCAGTTCAATAGAGTTCAATGTCACAATGCCAAGGTGTGGAAATCATTCAGCTACCAAGTTCATGGGGTAAATATTTCTGTGCAGGGCAGGTGCAGAGGGACAGACACAGGAGTCAGGAAATCAGACGCCTAGTTTTGCCCTAGGTGAAAGTGAGGACTGCAGATGCTGGAGATCAGAGTCAAGATTAGAGTGGTGCTGGATAAGCACAGCAGGTCAGGCAGCATCTGGGGAGCAGGAAAATCGATGATTCAGGCAAAAGCCCTTCATCATGATTGACTTGAAGAAGGGCTTTTACCCGAAACGTCGATTTTCCTGCTCTTCGGATGCTTCCTGGCCTGCTGTGTTTCTGCTAGTCTTGCCCTGTCAGTCTTGTTTCAGTCGTAAGCCCAATCATCTCAGAGTCAGAAAGTCACAGCTTCTCCAGAACCTGAGCACATAACTTGTATCCAAAGATGTGCAAATGAGGTGGATTGGCCAGGCTAAATTGCCCATGGTGTCCAGGGCTGTGCAGACGAGATGGATTAGAAAATGGGAAATGCAGGGTTACAGGGTGGGCCCAGGTGGGATGCTCTTCAGAATGTCAGTGTGCACTCAATGGGCCGAATGGCCTGCTTCCATTCTGTAGGAATTCTATGATTTCTACAACCTCGATGATATGCAGCACTGAGGGAGTGCTGGGTGCACTGTCTTTCAGCAGTCAAGTTCATGAGAAGTTAAACCTGCTGGAATATCATTAGCTCACCACAACCTGAAACTATTTAGTTACCAAATACTTCTAGGCCATCCAAGGGTCATGCGGCACATTATTCTGCAGTGTGCACCTTCATCAAGCAGGTGATACAATACTGAAGGGTCAGCACCTTCATCACTTTGTCAGTGGAAAAAGTCACATTGATAGCGTCATATCAATACAATGACCTCCCTACAAAGAAATGGTGTCACTCAGAAATGTTAAATGTCATTATGTCCTATAATGGAAGCAGCCAATGTGCTATCTATGTACATTGCCTACATTTTACACAGCATCTGCAAATTGGGAAGGAAGAGGTTGGCTGTAAGAGAATGTTAGTGGGATATAATCACTTCTGGTAGGAGCAGCATTTATTTGCAACACCTCACTATTGTTTAAAAAAATTTGAACTGCTCTTGGTTACCTGTTATAGTGAGGGGTTTAGGAAAGTCTTGTCAAACTTTGGTGTACTACAACAGTTAACAGAATATTGGTGTTTAAGGCAAATCAGTGAACTATGACTTAAATATTTTCATGTAGTTATATCTATTCACCTTCAGAGTGAATTTACAACATAATACTGCTATTCAAGTAAACGGAAAACCTATTCTTTTGCTCCCCATAATGTTCAGCTTGAAATCTGATACTTCACTCATCTTCTCCATGTCTCATTGTCCTGTATCAGTATTTTCATTTTCTAATAACTTTCTTTAATTTAAAAGCCATCAGTGCAGCATTGACGTATTCATCCTCTTTTACCTTGAAATTTTCCCTGTATGGTGTCGCTTATTAGTCTGTTTTCTCTGAAGATGTGCCCTGTCCAGACTCTTGGCCTTTCCTAATTGGGTCATGAGTATTGCTGCGAAAAGGTACACACTATCAAAGCTTTATGTCTTGCACTCATTTGCAAGAACAACAATATTTGGGGACATTATACTACATAAGACGACAATACTGTTTGGTTGGAGAATGGTAAGGGCATCATCATGGAGAACGATCGATTAATAGTGATTGACAGTTAACTGCCATGCAGTTTTACATTTTAAATCAGGCAGGTTAACTCAAATTGGTCAGGGTATTACTGAGAAATGAAACAGTGAGTGGTGGTCAACCCATTTTGTTACACTGAAATTGGCACAGTGTTCTTCCTACTGGCAAAGAACATTGCCCGGTACATTAATATATGTAGCTGCAGACGTGCCACAGTGCAAGCCCAACTGATAAGCCTAAATTAGTTGTCAGCACAATACTTTGCACACTCAGGATTATCCACAATTATGTTTTACATTTTCTGTAATGCTCAACTTTTGCTATTCTCCTGCTAAATAATTTTGTAAGTTGGTCTCATTGTTCTGCAAGGTCCAAATTTCAACCCACACCAAATAATATGCCAAATCAAACTTTTACTCAGCTTTCCAACTGTTGCTTCTTACTAAATACAGCCTGAAATCCTCTTGTGCTACAACAAATGCACTTTCTAAAAAAGCAAAGTCAACCTACTCACAATACACACAATAGTAATTACTCAAGAACTAATTATTTAGATTTCTGATGCACAAACATCAAGTTTCACACCAAAGTGACTCCTTGGAGAAAGGACAGTTGTTCGTCCAGATGTTAAATTAATGGACAGGTGTGTATTACTCCAACTAGTGTGATAATTAATGGATATCATAGAGCAGGGGATTTGCCTTAACAGCTGAGAACTTTTCCAGTACTCTATATTTAGAAACACAGGACTCAATTATTCTAACAATGCAGTTTGCTCATGAAATTCACTCAAACTTCAAATTCCTCCCCTCTGGTCATTGACTTGTTATGGTTCATCTGCTGCTGCCGACCAGTACAACATCATCTCCCACTCCTGCTGTTCCCCATGTGCAAGTCCCACTGTCATACCACCATGTGACACACAACTATAATGAATTCAACCAAAACAGCACAATATCAAAAACAGCCCCGTCAACCCTACAAAGACCTTCTTACTAAGATCTTGGGCCTCATGCCAACGCTGGGAGAGCTGTCTCACAACCTAGTCAAACAACAGCCTAATACAGTCATACTCACAGACTCATACCTGACAGACAATGTCCCAGAGACCACCATCACCATCCCTGGATTTGTCCTGTTCCACCAGCAGGACAGACTCAGCAGAGTCGGTGGTGCAGTGGTATACAGTAGGGAGGGAGTTGCCCTAGAGTCCTCAACATTAGCCTTAGACCCCACGAAGTGTTATGGCTTTGGGTTAAATATGGGCAAGGTTACCTCCTGCTGATTATCATATACTATTCTCCCTCAGCTGATGAATCAGTGCTCCTCCATGTTGAGCAACACTTGGAGGAAGCACTGAGGGTGCCAAGAGCAGGAAATATATTTTGGATGGGGGAGTTTCAATATCCACCACGAAGTGTGGTTCGGCAGCAGCACTACTGATCGAGTTGGTCAGGTCCTAAAGGACAGTTGCTAGATCTGGTCTAGAAGTTGGTGAGGGAACCAATAAGAGGGAAAAACATACTTGCTCTCACCCTTACCAATCTGCCAACTGCAGATGCATCTGTCCAGAACAGTATCACTAAGAGTGACCACTGCATATTCCTGGTGAAGATTGGTTCCATCTTCACATTGAGAATACCTCCATCATGTTGTGTAGCACCAGCTGAATATGCCAAATCAAACTTTTACTCAGCTTTGCTGAATAGAACAGACATTGAACAGAACTAGCAAATTCATGACTGGGCATCCATGAGGCACTGTGGCTATCAACATCTAGCACAATTTGCGATCTCATGGCCCGGTACATCCCCATCACAACCATTACCATCAAGCCAGGGGATCAACCCTGGTTCAATGGAGAGTGCAGGACAGCATGCCAGGAGCAGCATCAGGCATACCTAAAAATGAGGTGTCACCGGTGAAGCCAAAAAAACAGGACTACTCACATGCCAAACAGCATAATCAGCAAGTACTGGACAGAGCTAAGAGATCGCACAACTAATGGATCAGATCTAAACTATGTAGACCAGTCGTGAATGATGGTGAACAATTAAACAACCTACTGGAGGAGGAGGCTCCACAAATATCTCCATCCTCAATGATGGAAAAGCCCAGCACATCGGTGCAAAAGATAAACCGAAAGCATTCCCAACAATCTTCAACCAGAACTGTGAAGTGGATTATCCATCTCAGCCTCCACTAGTGGTCCTTCGCATTACAGATACCAGAGTTCAGCAAATTCAATTCATTCCATGTGACATCAAGAAATGGTTGGAGGCACTGGGTAATGCAACGGCTATGGTCTCTGATAACATTCTGCCAATAGTACTGAAGGCTTGTGCTCCAGAACCTGCCAGTCCTCTAGCCAGGCTCTGCTAGTAAAGCTACAACACTGCCATCCACCTGACAATGTGGAAAATTGCCCAGGTATGTCCTGTATATAAAAAGCAAAACAAATCCAATCCAGTCAATTACTGCCCCACCAGTCTATGCCAGATCATCAGTAAAGTGTTGGAAGGTATCATCAACAGTGCTATCAAGCAGCACTTGCTTAACAATAACATTCTCACTGATCCCAGTTTGGGTTCCGCCAGGGTCACATAGCTCCTGACCTCATTACAGTCTTGGTTCAAACATGGACAAAAAGCTGACTTCCAGAGGTGAGGTGAGAATGACAGCCCTTGACATCAAGACCACATTTAACCGAGTGTGGCATCAAGAATCCCAGCAAAACTGAAATCAATTAGGATCAGGGGTAAACTCTCTGGTGGTTGGAGTCATATCTGGCACATAGGAAGATGATTGTTGGAGGTCAGTCATCTCAACTCCAGGACACTTCCACAGGTCTTCCTCAGGGTAATGTCCAAGGTCCAACTATCATCAGCTGTTTCTTGACCTTAGCTCCATCACAAGGTCAGAAATAGAGATATTTGCCAATGATCACATGATGTTTGTGACTCCTCAGCAACTGAAGCAGTCCCTGTTCAAATGCAACAAGATCTGGACAATATCCAGGCTTGGCTGTCAAGTGGCAAGTAACATTTGCACCACATAATTGCCAATGACCATCTCCAATAAGAAACAATCCAATCACTGAATTCCCACTTTCAACGTTCTGGGAGTTATTATTGACCAGAAACTCAACTGGACTCACCACATAAACACAGTGCCTTCAAGAACAGGTCAGAGGCTAGGAATACTGCAGCAGGTAACTCACTTTATGATTCCACAAAGTCTGTCCAACGTCTACAAGGGACAAGTCAGGACTGTGATGGAATACTTCACACTTGCCTGGATGAGTGCAGCTCTAATAACACTCAAAATACTTGACATCACCTAGAAGGACAAAGGCAACAGATACATAGGAATACCACCACTTGCAAGTTCTGCTGCAAGCCGCTCACCATTCTGACTTGGAAATAAATCACTGTTACTTTACAGTTGCCAGGTGAAAATCCTGAAATTCTCTCCTTAAGGCTGTTGTATGTGAACTTATAGCATATGGACTGCTGCTCACCACCATCTTCTCAAGAGCAGCCAATAAATGTTGGCCAGTCAATGACGCCCACATTCCATGAGTGAATCATAGAGTTTAGAGATGTACAGCATGGAAACAGACCCTTCGGTCCAACCCGTCCATGCCGACCAGATATCCCAACCCAATCTAGTCCCACCTGCCGACACCTGGCTCATATCTCTCCAAACCCTTCCTATTCATATACCCATCTAAATGCCTCTTAAATGTTGTAATTGTACCAGCCTCCACCTCTTCTTCTAGCAGCTCATTCCATACACGTTACACCCTCTGTGTGAAAAAGTTGCCCTGTAGGTTTCTTTTCTATCTTTCCCCCCTTACCCTAAACCTATGCCCTCTAGTTCTGGACTCCCCGACCCCAGGGAAAATACTTTGTCTATTTATCCTATCCATGCCCCTCGTAATTTTGTAAACCTCTATAAGGTCACTTTTTACCTAAAAATATTTAAGGACTACTATTGTATGCTTCTATAGGTAAGTGCTCTTGCCATTTCTGAACTATGTTGAAAGCCAACGGAAATGCATTGCTTCTATTATGGCCCTTTTGTTGCCGGCTCTAAACTCACCTGCAGTACTACGTGCAAATGTGTGCCTGTCTCAGAGACTAACAACATACTGATCAAAACCAGCAGTACTATATTTATTGTTGCAGAACAAAGTCTTAGAATGGTATAGAGGAATTTGATACAGTTCAGCCATCTTAAATTATTTGCAAATTTACCAGGAGCAAGAAAGTGATTTATTTAGATCATGGTTTTCAGTTAAAATTGACATTGAGACAAAGGGATGTAAGCACAACCTGGAAAAGGCAAGTTCAGAATAGATTCTAAAAAGCTCTAGTTCATTCACCAGGTAAATAAAAATATGGAGTGGTTCAAGAGGCTGTGATGAATGGGGAACAGTAGAAGGAGGAACCATAAGATCAGGCTGAGCCTGATGGGTTGAAAAGCTTCTCTGGTTCTTACATCATGCTCCTTTATCTGTCAGGAGATAGTTAAAGTATGACACTGACTGTTGCAGTGGTTGAGCTCTGAAGCAAGGTTGCAATTGATGGTGCTCTGTTGGCTGAAAGGTGCCTCTGCAAAATTAATTTGAGATTGTCCCAATTAACAAGGTCCCACTGCATTAACATGAGTTTCAGCATGGCACAACATCTCAATCAGAGAGGCGATATGAATGAGAACAGAAAGTGCTGGAGAAATCCAGCAGGTCTGGCGGCAACTGTACAGAAACACAGTTGACCTTTCAAGCCCAAAATAACTCCCCCTCAGAATTGGCTACATAAATGATTGACCTGAGAAATGGAAACGCACACTGGTAAAACTAGGAACACTTTTCTGCAGTTGCAACTGAAGTGCACTGCTATGATTGAATGAATGGTGCTCTCCTCTGAATTCTGTGTAATACCAAGATACAACAAAAAAAAATGGATAAGTGTTCAATTCTTCTATGCTGGCATTGTTTACTGTCAAATACAGGCATACACCTATCTGAAAACCAAGCAGCTCGGGATTTGGGTAAAAGTCACAATGGCTGTTGAATAAGGGAGGAAAAAAATTAAGAATTAAACATTGCAGCAAAGACACCCAAAGATTTTGTCAGATGTGTCCACTTAATTCCTCCTTTATGGCTTATTTTAAATATGAAAAGGTTATGAAAGAAGAAAGATTCAATTTCAAAGAGAATTTCACTCTTGTGAAATGCCAGCTAGCAAACAGAACAGAAGATTCCACATTTTACAAGCCATACAAAAAAAATGTCAAGATCACAAAAAAGTCTTGAAGGTATCATTCAGGCTAACACTCCTGCTGCAGGAGTGATCTACCATCAGAGGTGCAACATTCAGATGAAACTATAAAAGGACACTATGTCTGTCCTGTAAGGTGTGTTTAAAATATTCCATGGTACTATTTTAAAACAGAGCAAAAAATTGGCCAAAATTTATTCCTAAAGAACAGCATTAAATAGATTGCCTAATCATTATTACATTGTCGTTTGTTAGAAATGCTACACGCTAGTGTGTTTTGTACAATGCAACAGTGCTGTCATTTCAAAACTACCTCATGGCCTGTGAAGCATTTTGGAACATCCTTAAGTCATGAAAGCACTGAATAAAGGCAAAGCTTTCCTTCCCTGAAAATGGGCTTAACAGGAAGGTATCTGGACAACGACTAAAGGTGGAGTTGGAACACACTGATAATCTGAAGAGGTTGCTGCCAAACCTGCTGAACTCATTTGTGAAGATACAGCAGAGTTAACATTTTGAGTTCAGGGACCCTTCTTCAGAACGAAGTTTCTGAAGAAGGGTCATTGGAACTGAACCATTAACTCTACTTTCTCGCCATAGATGCTGCCAGACGTGCTGTGTTTCTCCACAAAAATCAGATCTTTAGCATCCACAGTTCTTTGTTTTATTTTACTGAAAAGGATGAAAATAGTTAACATTTACTGGTCCAGCATATTAAAAAATATCAAAAAGACACTCCCCAGTGGGAACTTTTAAATTGAACAGAAGTTTACAAAGCTGATTCAGTTGATTTAATGCCAAACTCTAATTTTACAAATCAGTTGGCCAGGCTTATTTTAAAACCCCATAAAGTGACCTTAAAAATATAAAAATATTAAATAAGCTTTAGTTGCTGAAAGCACTGTAAAAAAAGTCTAAATGATTTAGTATAAGTGTGCAGGCTTTTAAAAGTGTGGCTGCTTCAGAAATATTTTTTGTTGGGATGCCAAAATGATACAAGTTCAAAGCCCTAAACCAGCAATAAACTCTGAGTCAGATGCTTGACAGATGAACATGCTTATTCCTTGAACTTACAATCAATAAACGCACAAGTGTTCTGATGCCTGCAGAACACTTACCTGTCCTGTTCAATTTGTTTTCAGTCAAATGGATACAAATAAACACACATGAAACTGGATGACATTTAAATATGGACCAAGGGTTTTTTTTTCTCACTTTGTCCATATTCTGTGAATAAAACAGCTAGTCCATTCTGTTGAGTACAAAGTTATATGAACTTCACTACTATTTTAGCACAATACTATTGGGGAGTTGGGGTAGAAAAGACAGAGAAAGGGAGAGAGAGAAATAAAATTAAGAATTAAATATGGCAGCATAACACAAACATTGGTGAATGAGAAAACTATCTTCCTTGGATGGATTTCATGCATTCAAAAGTAATTTTAAGCATGTGATTCTGATGCTATCTCAGAAAGGTACTTTTAATATTGGCAATGAAAATGCCCAGGATCATTTGAATAAGCACTTTCGTCAACTAGTCAGAGGATCAAGCCCCACTCAGGTTCTGAACACAAAATCCAGATTGATAAAATGGAGTAATGATGAATGATTGCTGCACTGTCTTCTGAGCTCTTACATGCAATATTTGAAGATGAACAGGAAAGTTCCTTTGACTGAAGTGTACAAGTGTTAGCCAAGACACCATCTCTTTAAAAATTGATAAACTGGTCATTTATTCCAGAGCTGATTTTGGGACTGTGTTCAAACTGATTGTTGTATTTGCTCGCATAGCAACAGTGACTGTGTTTCAACTGAAGAGTCAACTGAACAAAGAACTGAATAGACAGTTCATAATTGTGCTTTAAACTGAGCTAAGTCCTGACACTTCATCACCCAGACCACCTCTGCATATTGTTTATCTTCATCTGTCTCGACCTACTTCGTGCATAAACTCTATCTATTGCTCTGTCATTGTAACATTAACAATTTATATATTACAATGGTGACTACAAATGCAACTATTCCAATGTACTCCTGCCTGGCCTTCTAGTCTTCAATCTCACATCCAGTTGTATAAACCTGAAAGATCACTTTTGCTTATCATCTCTAACACCATGTAAACAAAAGGTTAATCAAACATACCCTGGTTATATACAAAGAACAGTACAGCATAGGAATAGGCCCTTCAGACCATCAATACAGCACTGCCACATTATGCCTTTCTAAACTAAACTTGTTTTGCCTCAATGCAGTCTGTATCCTTCTATTCCCTGATATGTAGTGTTTGGAATTGCACTAAACCATAACCCGTTAATTCCGACAAACAAAATCAGATTTACGTGATTATGCATTCCAACTGTTCTTGAATTTGTGTGGAAGATACTTTCTTGCATCCATATTGTTCTATACCCATTATACAAGACAATTATAGGGGAGGAAGTTTTTTTTGGTCCTGTTTTAAGCTGTTTCTCTACACTGATCATAAATTCTTACACTAGCAGAATTCACTTGTTTCTAAATTGATCCCAAAGCTTTTACCTTTAGTACTCTATTTCAGAGTCCTTTGGTCTTCATTTACCTTTGTACAAAACTAAGTTTTAACTTGCTTCCTACTCATACAATGCAACAGCAATCTGAACATATTTGTTCTGTGCCATGTATGATTAATAAGGTCACCTCCCAGTAATGTGCAACTCATTCTTTAAGTAATATTTTTTCTGTAAGAGAATTTTTTTTCTAGCCTAGAAGCTGCATTTGGCAGATCAATTATCAAAACTAACTTGTTAAATATTCTGTTATGTAAATGTTATTTGAAAAAATTACAGTGAGCAAAGTTTACAGATGCACATTTTTCCCCAAGAAAAGCATTCTCCATGTGTTCTTAGAGCTGTCTGTTGGGAAGAACAATTGTAGAAACGTGGACCTGGAAAGGAGTCACCTGGGAGTTGACCTTATACATTGAAAATGGCACAGAGCAAGTAAATTCGGACGACTTTTAATTGAATTGCAAGAGTAAGATGCAGGTTAAAAATTTAAAATCAATCAGGGGTTTCACTCAAAGGTCAATGAACACCAAGGGACTCTCAAATAGAATATTGAAGTTTAAAGATTGGGATCAATTTAGAACCAAGTGGATTCTGTCGGTGTAGGAATTTATTGTCAGCATAGGCTTGAACAGGACAAAAAGCTTCCTCTGTTGTACTTGTCTTGCATAATGGCTATTGACCAACTGCATTAACAAATAACAGAGAAACAAGAACACACTTTCCACATGAATTAAACAGCAGCTGGAATAGAATGTTATTTAAACCCAATTTGTTTTAAAGGTTTAATGTATTTCCAGAAGATTACATATAAAAAGGGCGTATATTTGTGAGTTGAGATCTTCTTTAAGGCAGAGGCTGGATCAAAAGCACTAAAATACCACAGTAGCAATGGGCCATTTTTAGGGACAAAGATAGGCATGTAAAACACAAATTAAAATGTCCTTCAAATAAAGGAGAGAGTAAATTCAAAGCTAGTCAGCAAAACATTATTTCAAAGAAGGAGAAAATGAATTCATGGCTCAGGTTTCCCAAAAAAAGAGATGGAAGCAACACAGATTCATAGAATCAAAGAATTCCCTCTCTCTGTGACTCCTGCACTGACCCTCACCATGTGCTTCCTATGTCTATTCTTCTCCCATTTAAAAGTGCTGTTGTTTGACTTTTTTTTCTCCAAAGTTCCAAAACAATGCAACAGTATATAAAATTGCTGCTCCTGGAATTTGAGGAAATCACCTCCAATACCAAAAATACCTCAAAAAAAAAGGAGTTGTTATTACAGCCAGAAATTTTTCCTGTCCTCCATCGTGGACTGCCACAAAGATTGGTGCTGGGTCTACTACTTTTCATCATTTATATAAATGATTCGGATGTGAGCATAAGAGGTATAGTTAGTAAGTTTGCAGATGACACCAAAATTGGAGGTGCAGTGGATAGTGAAGATTACAACGGGATCTTGAGAGAGAGGCCAATAGGCTGAAAAGTGGCAGATGGAGTTTAATTTAGATAAATGTAAGGTGCTGCATTTTGGGAAAGCAAATCTTAGCTGGACTTATACACTTAATGGTAAGGTCCTAGGGGGTGTTGCTGAACAAAGAGACCTTGGAGTGCAGGTTCATTGCTCCTTGAAAGTGGAGTCACAGGGTAGATAGGATAGTGAAGGCGGCGTTTGGTATGCTTTCCTTTATTGGTCAGAGTATTGAGTACAGGAGTTGGGAAGTCATGTTACGGCTGTACAGGACATTGGTTAGGCCACTGTTGGAATATTACATGCAATTCTCGTCTCCTTCCTATCGGAAAGATGTTATGAAACTTGAAAGGGTTCAGAAAAGACTTACAAGGATGTTGCCAGGGTTGGAAGATTTGAGCTATAGGGAGAGGTTGAATAGGCTGGGGCTGTTTTCCCTGGAGCATTAGAGGCTGAGGGTTGACCTTAGAGAGGTTTATAAACTCATTAGGGGCATG
Organism: Chiloscyllium punctatum; assembly: GCF_047496795.1. Lineage (NCBI taxonomy): Eukaryota > Metazoa > Chordata > Chondrichthyes > Orectolobiformes > Hemiscylliidae > Chiloscyllium > Chiloscyllium punctatum. Next base: position 12,260,819 of record NC_092752.1, read on the forward strand.
GATAGGATAACTAGAAAAAGTTTTTTCCCTGGGGTGGGGGAGTCCATAACTAGAGGGTATAGGTTTAGGGGAAAGATATAAAAGAGACCTAAGGGGCACCTTTTTCACGCAGAGGGTGGTACGTGTATGGAATGAGCTACCAGAGGACGTGGTGGAGGATGGTACAATTCCAACATTTAAGAGACATCTGGAAGGATATAAGAAGAGGAAGGGTTTGGAGGGATTTGGGCTGGGTGCTGGCAGGTGGAACTAGATTGGGTTGGGATATCTGGTCAGCGTGGACGAGTTGGACCGAAGGGTCTGTTTCCGTGCTGTACATCTCTATGACTCTAATCCCTACATGACAAAAGCCGGTCATTCGGCCTATTGATCCACTGTGTCCCCCCGGAGAGTACCTCACCCAGACTTACCTTATCCCCTGTAAGCCTGCATTTCCCATGGCTAACCCAACTAGCCTCCAGATCCCTGGACAATATGGGGAATTTAGCCTGGCCAATCCACCTGACCTGCACATCTTTGGACTGTGGGAGGAAACCTGAGCACCCGGAGGAAACCCACACAGACATGGGGAGAATTTGCAAACTTCACACAGACAGTTACCTGAGGATAGATTTGAATCCAGCTCTCTGCTGCTGCGAGGCAGCAATGCTAACCATTGAGCCACTGTGTCAGATTGGTTTGTTCAAACATAAACCAAACTCTGGAAAATATATTTTGGGATGGAGTTTGAGAGATAATTTAAGGCATGGCACATGGGTGTTGCATGCTTGGAAGGAATAGCTGACCTTGTTTTGAAGATCTGAACCCTTCCCACACTGGAGTTTGCAGCATATCTGGATCGAAGGTAGACTCATTGACATATTGAATGATTATTCAACAACATTGGCAGCATCAGGTGTTTATCAAGTCAATAAAAACTGAACTAGATGGACCTCGCTTTTTTTTTATTATTCCAGTAATTTGTGAACGTCAATGTTTTTACTGAACCTCATCGAATTTTTACCTTATGTGCAATCTAAATTGGTAGAAAGGTTCCACTCTTGAACATTGATGTTTAATCATCCATGTTATACACCGATTAGCAGGGCGAAGGTTTGAACCGCATGTCATATAACCTGGGCTGACTTTTTGGGAAAGTATTGTCAGAGTGTCGCATTGTTGTCAGTCTTGCCTTGTGGATGAGGTATTCACCCAATCTTCAAGGGCTCCCACTGCACTATTCAATGTGAAGCAGCAGTATTCTTAGATTAGATTACTTACAGTGTGGAAACAGGCCTTTCGGCCCAACAAGTCCACACCGCCCCACCGAAGCGCAACCCACCCATACCCCTACATCTACCCCTTACCTAACACTACGGGCAATTTAGCATGGCCAATTCACCTGACCTGCACATCTTTGGAGTGTGGGAGGAAACCGGAGCACCCGGGGGAAACCCACGCAGACACGGGGAGAACGTGCAAACTCCACACAGAGAGTCGCCTGAGGCGGGAATTGAACCCGGGTCTCTGGCGCTGTGAGGCAGCACTGTGCCACCATGCTGCCCATATTATCTCCCAAATAACAGAAGCAACAAACATATCTATTTCATCATTCATTTTAGTGTTCGCTCTCGGTGCTTGCTCTGAACGAATTTGGTATATTTGCAAATAGTGCAACCACGACCATATTTGAAAAGTAATTAATCGTCCATGAATAATCTTTGAATAATCTAGGTACCGGAAACATGCAAGATTGTTTATTTTCATTTTAACATCTCATTCTGATGAGCAATCCTAAAATAAATGGGAAGATTAGGAAATTTATACAAATTGAAAGGATACTCCTCATTGCTGCGAATATCCACCACCAGAAGTTTAGGCTTCCCCGATTTTGTCTTTTTGGTGGGCATCTTGGAGCTTGTGGGTCCCGACAATTCACAAAGATCAATTAGATCCTCTGCAGAAATCCGTGGTGATACTTCAGTCTTCAGTTCATTTAATCGAATGGACTCACGAGACTAGAGAGAGAGAGAGAGAGAGAATTTGATTTGGAAAGTAGATTGAGATAGGCATTTACAGCTACACCCAATCAATGTAGTGGTGGGGGTATGGGGTAGGAATATCTCTTGCCCCAAGGTGGTTGTATGGAGACCTCAAAGTCAGAAGCTTCAGGTTTGAATGCACAAAGGTGTCGAAACAGGTCAGTTAAAAATAAATTATTTTTTTCTACTCAACAGAAAAGTTTCACAAATGTACTGTAACCAATTCCAACATTGTTTTGATTTTTCAGTTATTTGCACCGACCATCAATGGAACACTCAGAACTGCACACAATACTCCTCAGGCGACTGTGTGGAGTTTGCACATTCGCCCCGTGTCTGCGTGGGTTTCCTACCACAGACCAAAAATGTGCAGGTTAGGTGAACTGCCCATGCTAAATTGCCCGTAGTGTTAGGTGCAGGGGTAAATGTACGGGAATGGGTCTGGGTGGGTGCGCTTCGGCGGGTCAGTGTGGACTTGTTGGGCTGAAGGGTCTGTTTCCACACTAAGTAATCTAATCTAATACTCTAACAGTGGCCAGACCAACTTATTATGCATTTCCAGCATAATCTCCCTGCTTGTAAACTCTGTGCCTCAGCTAACAAAAACAAGTATTGCGTATGCCTTCTTAACCACTTTAGCCACCTGTCCCACTATTTTAAAGGACCGGTGGAACATGCACTCTAAGGTCCCTCTGATCCTTGGTGCTTCCCAGGATCCTACTATTTATTGTGCATTCTCTTGCCTTATTTGTTCTGTCCAAGTCATCACCTCACATATATCTACATTGAATTCTATCTGCCACTGATCAATCCATTGGACCAGCCTTTCTATATCGTCTTGTATCTGAAAGCTATACTGTTCACTATTTACCACCCTACCAATTTTTGTATAGTTCTCAACTTTACAACTGCAAATTTACTCAACCCTCCTACATTCAAGTCTAATTTGCTTATATACCACAAATAGCAAGGGCCCTAACTCTGAACTCTGTGGAATCCCAGACAGAGGCTTCCAATCAAACAAACATCTCTAGACCATCAATTGCTGCTTCATGCCACGAGCCAATTCTGAATCCAGTTTGCCAAATTCCCTTGGATTCCATGGGCTTTTACTTTCACTATCAGTCCCCCATGTGGGATCTTATCAAAAGTTTTCCTGAAGTCCATGTAGACGACACTGAATGCATTGCTCTCAACTATATATCTAATCACTCTTTCAACCAACTTGGTCAGGCATGCCCTCCACTTAACAAAACCATGCTGACTGACTGATCCCTGTTTTTCCAACTGCAGATTAATTCAGTCCCTCAAAATTGCTCCCAAAAGTTTCCCTACCTCGGAGGAAAGGTTGGTTGGCCTGCAGTTTCCTGGTTTATCGCTTGGTCCCCCTTGAGTATGAAACCACAATGGGATCCTGCAGTCCTCTGGCACCTGCCGTGGGCGGCACAGTGGCAGAGTGGTTAGCACTGCTGCCTCACAGCGCCAGAGACCTGGGTTCAATTCCTGCCTCAGGCGACTGACTGTGGGGAGTTTGCACATTCTCCCAGTGTCTGCGTGGGTTTCCTCCAGGTGCTCCAGTTTCCTCCCACAGTCCAAAAATGTGCAGGTTAGGTGAATTGGCCATGTTAAATTGCCCGTAGTATTAGGGGCAGGGGTAAGGGTCTGGGTGGGTTGCGCTTCGGTGGTTCGGTGTGGACTTGTTGGGCCAAAGGGCCTGTTTCCACACTAAGTAATCTAATCAAATCATGTGATGAAAAGACTATATACAGGTTAGAACATCGGCATGAGTTGAAGAAAAAAAATGTGCTAGATCTTGCATCAATCTTAAGTGGTGTTACACATGAAGAGACACGCCCAAAATGTACTATTCACTATGTCTTTTCCTCAGGTGGGGTTGTCCAAATCTAGAGGGCAGAGGTTTAGGGTGAGAGTGGAAAGATTTAAAAGGGACCTAAGGGGCAACTTTTTAATGCAGACAGTGGTCCATGTGTGGAATGAGCTGCTAGAGGGAGTGGAGGATTCTGGCACAATTACAACACTTAAAAGGCATCTGGATGAATATATGAATAATAGGAAGGGTTTAGAGGGATATGGGCCAAGTGCTGGCAAATGGGACTGGATTAATTTAGGATATCTGGTTGGGATGGACGAGTTCGACCGAAGAGTCTATTTCTGTGCTGTACGTCTCTATGACTCTATGACATTAAAGAAAATAGTAAGTCAGGGGATAATTGGACCAGGGCTTGCACATGTAATACTATTCCCCCTTTAATATTCAAGCATTCTATTTTGTTTAAAACGTATTTCATTAAAAGTGACTGTACCCATATTTCTAATGTAAAATTAGTTATTTAAATATATCCGTTGTAATTGCACACTCTACCAGTAGTGGTGCTGAAGCAGCTCCACTAAGCAGATAGCAGAATCATCAGACTGCAATTGTGGCAAAGCAGCTTCTACTCTGAACGTTAACATACAAATGTAAAGTGGAAAAGCAGAGTGCAAATGCATACAAATGTCAGGTAGGTGAACAGCCTACATTAACGCCCTGCATGGTCTTTCATCATCACAATGACCTCTGGCTTCTGATCATTCTAATGTTGGTTTGTTTTAACTTTTCACTTGATAATGCAGGGCCCTCACTCGCTGTCTCCTTTCTCATCCATGGTTGAATTCAATTGTACTCACTTAAAACGATAATCAATGAGGTAAAAAACAAAGCTACTTCACCAAAGGCAATAGCATTGACACAAATACCTACACCTAAGCCCTGAATCGAAAGAACAATCTTATATGTCTCAGTCACAAGATCAGTGTTATCCCAGCTGCAGCTTGATTAATCTTGATTACCAAACACAAATGTGAGATGACTGTACTTTCATTCATTCATTCACTCAGAACATAACACACACAAAAGAGTACTGATCTTTCCAAGATCTCAATGCAATTCACAGAACTCCGTAATAATTCTTCAAAGGTCAAAGGTATTAATGCCAAGAAGACGTCACTGATTTTTCTTTCTTAATCCTCTACTGACATTTCATGCTATCGCTGTGAAAGGTGAGTCCATGTACAATTGCAGCAAAGTGCTTTGCTGGGATTTGTATTTCCTTGCCAACCAGCTAAACTCAATGACTATTTGCCAGACATTTGGACAAAACAAAATTGTTTGCCCAAGTCACTCCATTGTGTCTTTTGCTTGCAATAAAACTCATTTTCCTCTTCCTTATTTCCTCGTACATGAAATTATCCTCCTCCCCGACCTCCCTTGAAATCCCTGCTTAAGTCGCTCAACGTGCTCAGGTAGGGGAGGTGGTCACTTTGTAGCTAGGTCATTAGACTAATAACTCAGAGTCCCAGACTAATGTCTGGGGACATGAGTTCATATCCCACTACATGAGATGGTCAAATTTGAATTCAATAAAAAGCTAGCCTAATGGTGACCACATGTTTATTGTTGTAAAAACCCATTTGGTTCACTAATGCTCTTCAGGGGGTGAAACCTGTCATCTTTACCTAGCCTGGCCTACATGCGATTCCTGACCCAAAACGTGTCTGACTTTTACCTGTCTTCTGGGCAATAAGTGCTAACCAGCCAGCGACACCCACATCCCATGAATAATTTTTTTAAAAATGGTCAATGCTATAATGGGGATCAGCTCCCAAATTCCATAAACTTATTACGATAAGAAACCATGCGTCCAATTAATAGACAAACCTACTTTTCTGGTTTTGTACTTTCATTTAAGTATTGAACTCATTGTGGAGAAATTGCAGGTATATAAATGCCACCGCTATTGTAAGGGCACAAGCTACTGTGCTCTTGGAGTATTATTATTACTTTCTCTTAAAATCTGTTTACAATCAAACATGGCCAAATATTCAAAATGACAGATTCAGTTCTATAATTTAAAGAAACAGCAATAATAATTTTATTTAAAATGAATCACTGTTGACTATCTGCACCATAAACCACCTGGAAGGTGCAGCATATATAAAAAAAATGCCACAATTACTCATATTGAAACACTGGGAGAGTGAAATTCCGGGAAGATGAGGTGACCATTCAGTTAGAAGGCTGGTTACAGTCTTGCTGAACAATGAGCTTTAGTGTGAGGACAGGAATGGCCCTCCATTATGGTCTGGGTGTCTATAAGGTTATTATTGGACGAAAAGGGTTGAATCTTTCTTTCCGATATTGGTAACAAAACAGTTTTAAAATAGCATAATTCTGTAAACTTTTATATGCTTCTGTTCAAAGTCTATTGTACCTCTTGTGTGTAGATTCAGTGACTGACTTTTGCAATAATTAAAAGTGGAAAAAAAAACAACCTATTAGGCTGAGTCTCATTTTGGAACCTGTGTTCAAATAACTACTATGTTTCCAACATTGTGATACCTCAAGGAATGATTCATGACTATTAAAGCAGTTTGGATGATCCAAAATCTCACAAAAGGTGCTTTATAAATGCAAGGGTACTCTTACGGATGTTCTTGCAGATATTGCGATATGATGATATTGCGAATTACTGATGAGCAACTGAAACCGAATCATGAGTAAGCCTACACCATGAGACAAAGAGGTGTCCATTTGGACCATTATCTTCACTGCTGTTCAGTTAAATCATGGCTGCTCTGATTATCTTTAGCTTCACGCTCCTGCCTTTTCACCATAACCCTTAATTCACTGTGTGAATTTAAAATCCATCTCATCCTTGAATACCTCTGCCTCAACAGCCTATTTCTATTTTTAAAAAATGCACAGATTCACCACCCTCAGAGACAAAATTTTCCATCTTTAAAATTATGCCTTCTGGTCCTAATGTCTCCCACAAGAGGAAAGAAACTTTGAGCACCCACCATGTTGAAACCCCTTACAAATTTTCTATGTTTCAGTAAAGTTGCATCTCATTCTTCTGGACTCCAGTGAGTACAGGCCCAACTTAGAATCCTCATGAAAAAGTCTCTCCACATCCTGGATCACCTAGTGAACCTTCCCTGGACTGCCTCCGATGTCAGCACATCTTTCTTCGATAAGTGGATCAAATCTATTCATTGTATTCCAGATCTAACTAGCGCCTTGTAGTTTTAGCAAGACTTTTTCTATTTTCATTCTCCATCTCTTTGGAATAATGACCAACATTCTATTTGCCTCTCCTATTAACTCCATCTCCCTGTTTGAACTTGAAGGCTAGTTTTTAAAAAATGATTTTTAACAAGGACGTCCAAATCCCTCTGTAATGTAGTAGTGTTCTTCCATTTAAATAATATTCAGCTCCTCTATTCTTCCTGCCAAAGTGTATAAACTCACATTGTCTCATATCTGCCAGGTTTTGATCCACTCATTTAACTTGTCTATATTTCTACACAGATTCTGTATCATCCTTGACAACTACACGTTTAACCCCATTATCCAAATCATTTAAAATTATTACAAATAATTATGGACCCAGCATTGATCCCTTGCTATGTGTTGCTATTCTGAAAATGCCCCTGTCTGTCCCAATTTCAATTTTGTTTTGGTTAGCCAAACCTCTGTCCATGCTCATATGTTACCCTCAACACCATCAACATTTTAGATGATATATTTCTCCAAAGATCTCTGAAGTTTCATTTTTCTTCCGCCAGATTGGTGAAAAATTTATTGTTGAGAAATAAAAGAGTTCACAAAGCAAAATGAAAACTGTTTGTAAAGAATAAAACTTGCTTTCTCAGGCCTTGGCATTATAAAATTTACAGATTAGATGATCTTATTCTTAGGCAGTTCTTTAGGATTGAGAATGACTTGTTTGAACTCCAGTTTGATGGGTTCTGAAATGGATAATAAGTCCAACATGTGATTGCACAGACAATTGCACAAACGAGATTGCATTACAGATATATTTACATGAATTAACAACTCCATTAATCATCTAATATTTTGATGCTGGTAGTTGAGGGTCACTGATCCAGTATTATACAGAGTGTCATTGGCCTGAAATACATCATGTGGAAAGCAGAAGAATTAAAACACACCTTAACATTAAGCGATAAGTTTAAAAATATATAATTAAAGAAACAAATGTTTGGATGGTTGGTTTGCGATGCAGAGTGATGCCAACAGCATGAATTCAATCCCTGCACTGGCTGAGGTTACCAAGAAGGACTCTCCTTCCCAACATCTCCCTTGCCTGAGGCATGGTGACCCTCAGGTTAAACTCACCACCAGTCAGTTCTCTCGAATGAGAGATCAGCGCTAATGCCTGGTAAAATTATGGCAACTTTACCTTCACCCGGCAGAATCTAGTCTTCTCATTATTAATTCAGTGATTTATTGAAAGGAAGATCATGGTGCTTCTAATTATATAAACACAATCTATAAGTCAAATAACATTAATGAACTGGTTGGGCCATTGGTTAATAGGTACCTTACATTGAAAAGCCTTGGAATGCTTGGCTTCTGAAAGTTCCCCAGCTGTTGGACTTAGTTGGGCTGGGGTAAAAGACAATACCCATTCAAAATGAAAAGAAGAAAAATTAATTATACAAGATGCTACCTTTGATATAAAGGCTCTTTTATTCTCATGAGAAAATATAAATACATTGTTCACATCTGTTATGTTGCCATTGAGGTGGAGAACTGCAATTTACTGCCAACATTAAAAATAAGTCCACATTACACAGAATCCTAATGGAGCTCCAAGTTAAATTCCATTTAAAAAGTCTTATTTTTTAATACTTTGTAAAAACTCAGTTTTGGACACAAACATGTATGAATGGGAATGTGAAGAAATGATCATGTCGGGTCATTTGTTTTAAAAAATAATTCATTAGGATTTTTAAAACAACACACAGCACCTGTCGTGGCGCAGACTGAATGCCCCTTTTGTCGAATCCTGTATTGTGAAGGAACTTAGGGCGGCACGGTGGCACAGTGGTTAGCACTGCTGCCTCACAGCGCCAGAGACCCGGGTTCAATTCCCACCTCCGGTGACTGACTGTGTGGAGTTTGCACGTTCTCCCCGTGTCTGCGTGGGTTTCCTCCGGGTGCTCCGGTTTCCTCCCACAGTCACAAAGATGTGCAGGTCAGGTGAATTGGCCATGCTAAATTGCCCGTAGTGTTAGGTAAGGGGTAAATGTAGGGGTATGGTGTGGGTTGCGCTTCGGCGGGGCAGTGTGGACTTGTTGGGCCGAAGGGCCTGTTTCCACACTGTAAGTAATCTAATCTAATCTAATCTAATCTAAAATTCCTGAAGACTTCTCGAAACCTCAAGGATGCCCGTTTAACAAGATAAATCGTAGAAAGTATCTGACAAATGCTGGTGTTTTAATGAGACATTGGGCAGCATGTGCTGCAGGGAGGGCATTGTATCTCCCTTTGGTCCTAGTTTGAAACACTTGTTAAGTGTTAAATGATATATAGCCTGGTTAATTTATTCTGGTACGTTTAACAGCACAACACAGCAGTTAAAAGCTGCAGTTTCTTACTCAAACCCAAAATTAACACCAATAATGTCTCCCAAAGCTTTGCTTCCCATCAAACTGTCAAGCATTTTAATCTATCTCATGTACAAGCAGGTATGTGAATCAAATAAGCTGTCTACCTGTTGTGAAAATAGAGGACAAAACAACTCCACATCTGCTTAAAACATGCTTTCAGTGCAACAAGCCAACAATCAAACTGTAGATTACTCACATGCCTGTGCACTAAAATAGATCAAAGCAACAATATGTGAGACACAGAGCATCACTTTGAGCTGTAACCAGAGAACTGATGGAAAATATAACAGCCTCTGTCTAAGACGTGTATTCTGATTACAACATGGATGAGATACTGAGACATAATCCTTTCTTTTAAAATTATATGCAACCTGACAACTTGATCATTGTTATTTTCTGTGGTGATAGCATATTAAATATCCTTATGAAAATGCAGTGACCACATTAATTACAAACAAGGTACCATGTGCGGAATTTAATCCAGAACAGCCGAGATTCAAAGACTATAAAAGTGATGTGGCATTTGCTTCGTGCCAAACTGGCTAAAATTGAAAGTTGTCATGGAGTTAAGCTTTACAATGGCAGGAGGTCCAAAATGGTAGTCCAAAATGATTTCAGTCTAATTAGGTGACAAACCTTGCTTTGATTCAGGCACATCTTGACTGATATTAAACTGAGTGATTAAGGTGCCCAGCCATCTGAAATGCACACTGTTAAGGGACGAGGTCACATTAACCTCTCCAGGTCAGGCCTCCATCACACACTCCCCCACCATCACCACCACTAATTAGGTCAGAATATCTCACTGCTCAGAAGATGAAAGCATCCCTTGTTTTCTGTAAAATACACTTCAGTCTTAAAAAGTTTGTAAAGATACATTTTAAACACTTCAATTTGAGTTATCTCCAAGCTCCATGCCTCAGTGTGATAGCATTAGTTTCAATCATTGCCATATACATTCCACAATTACAGAAAGTGCATTGGAGATAAACTATGTCTCTGCTTGATGTGCCACTCTGAGCTGCCTCGATACATTTTCACTACCCATGATGTTCATCGGGCACATTCCTTGTCAAGCGCACAGCCTGACGAGTTCTATGCTTTCCAGATATTCAGGGTACAACAGCTAAAATGCCTTGGACAGTGACAAATCCCCATCGTGCCTCAGCCTTTCGTCTACATTTAGCACGTAATCCTGGACCTTGGAATGTGTCAGTCTGCCACATTCACTCAAGGATAAGACTGTGGTGGAAGACCAGCAGGTTTCGGGCACAACAAAAGAGTGTCTTTCACTGACGTGATGGCCCTCCAGCTGCTGTTGGTGATTCTCTCAGTGCACATCCCGGGGACAGCCATTACAGCACACCGTCTGGAGCTGCTCAGAACCTTGACAAAACAGGCTTTCTTCTGATCTTCTTAGCAAAGGCGAATTTTACTAAGAGGTGAACAATACTCCACAGTCACAATCACTTTGAGGGCTGTGCATGGAGGGGATGAGCCTCCGGCCATATAGGAAGGATTGGGTGGGAAAGTCCTTTCTCATGGCCAGCTGAACCCTGTCTTGGTGCTTGTTTGTAAGTTCTAGTGATGAGGTACTCTGCTAAATGACTTTGACAGCTTGTGTAGGACACCATTTGACAGGATCAACCATCCCTTTTTGCTGCAGAACCTCCCAATGGACTCAGCTGAAAATTCTGCACAACTTAAACAGGACACAGGAGAGATGGCAGCCATGTCAGACTCCAGATTTCATCAGCCACTGATTGAAACTGCATCACCAATATTGGTGTAGAGCATCTGTACCTAATTACACATTGTTTCCCCAATCCCCTCTCTCATGTAGGTTCAGAATATTCTGTTAAAGGCCTTCTCCTGGTCCACATTGATGGGACATATGTCCCAGCCTCTGACCCACACATCAGCGATTTTGTTGAGTACTGAGGGACTCCTGAAGACCTTCCTGACTGGTACAGCACAGATCTGCTTGGGTGAAATACCAGCTCCATAATCAGGTTTGATCTGATTGGTGAGGAACTTGGTCAGGATTTTGTAGGAGTGAGATGGGCCATCAATTTCCTTCCTTTCTTCCTTCCGCTAATGAAGGACATGCAGCCAATGAGAAGCACACTCTCGTACACCTCTACTGGGTCCTAGATGATCGAATCCAATAGAGATTGATATAACTCAGCCAATAAGCCAAAACATTCAAGAGTTTTTTTTGTAAATATATTTAGTGGCAAATCTTTTTTAACTTTACAAACACATAAAATTATTGAAACAATCAATAACAAATACCATTATAATAAAAAGAAAAAAAAGTACAAAAAACTACTAACCTACCCTCTAATACAAAACAAACCCTATCACTGTGCAAGGCAACACCAAAATAAAGAAAGAAAAGCAAAAAAAACCAAAAAAAAACAAAATACAGAACAGCTATGCTTGGGGCAAAGCTCCCAAACAAAGGAACGGGAGCATTGTATATATACCCGCTTTAACTCGGGAGACCCCCCACCAGGGCCCAGGGGTTTGACAAATCTAACCATCCTGGTTAAACAGACAACCTAGTTAAGATAACTGACAAATTTATATCCAAATAACTCAAGTAGGGCTTCCACGTCTTTTAAAAATTGTCTGTTGTGTGGTGCACCATATTTGTGAAAAAGTCCAAGGGAATGTGTTCCATGATTAATTTCTGCCATCCCAGCAAGCCCGGCGGGTTCTCAGACACCCAATTCATCAGAATATTCTTCCGTGCACAGTATGCAAGAATATTTAATAGTTTCTCCCCATGCCCGTCTAAAGATGGTAAATTCAGTAGACCTAAGAGGAGAGATATTGGGTCTACTTTGACTTCAGTCCTCAATACCCTCCCTATCTCTCCCGCCACAGTGCTCCAATATACACGGAGCCTGTGGCATGTCCAGAAGCAATGGGTAAGAATACCTACACTTACTTTACATTTGGGGCACACTGAAGATGCCCCCTTTTTAAACTTCGCCAGACGGTCTGGTGCCAGATGAGTCCTGCGCAGAACTCTTATCTGCGTAGCGCATGTCCTATTACAAGTTGAGATCTTGAGTATTTGCCCATATGTCCTCCCATGTTTCAGAAGAGATCTCCACTCCCAGCTCTTGCTCCCAGATCTCACATAACCAGTTAATATCCTGCCAGGCCCTGCCCCCTGCGATAGAGGGCACTAGCCAAAAGGGTGTTTGTGGAATGTAGCAACAACCTCTCTGTGTCGGGCTTATAGGGTTTAGTGAGAAGTGTAGTCTTCTTCTGGATGAAATCCCTAACCTGAAAAAAACGGAAACAATCTCTGCTGGGCAACCCGTACTTGCGGCTCAGTTGCTCAAAAGACATCATAACCTCCTCCTCAAACAAGTCTCCCAAACTAGAAACTCCTCTCGCTGCCCATATTTTGAACCCTGAGTCCATCGTTCCTGGTTGGAACCCTGGCATGCCAACTATAGGTGTAAGTGGCAAAGTGTTGGATAAACAACCCTCACTCTGACGCATTGCCCTCTATGCCTTGACTACACTAATGACAATGGGGTTCTGGCAATGGTCCATAACTGTCCTCATCTTATCAATGAACAACAAGAGGGCACTTTGCCTGGGAGGCCTCAATATCCAGCCATATTGAGTTTGGATCGTTACCTAACCAATCACAAAGGACAGCAGGGAACTCAATTGATACCTCCTGATGTCTGAGAAAACAACTCCTCCCCCTCCAGGAGGCAACTGCAATTTAGTAAGTTTGATGAGGTGCCGCCCACGATGCCAGACAAAGGAACCAAACCACCCCATAAGCTTCCGCAGCGTTGACCTGGGAAACATTATAGGGAGCATAAGCATGGGATAAAGAAAATGAGGCAGAAAATTCATCTTAATGAGAGATATTCAGCTCAACCATGAAATTGGAAGAGCCTCCCACCTCTGGAGATCTCGCCTAATATTGTCAAGCAAGTGAGCAAAGTTAGTCCGAAATAACAGATCAAACATGGGGGTAATAAAAAAAAACCTAGGTATCGGAACCCTGCCCGTGACCACTTAAAAGGGAACCTAGGGTCACCTTCAATTTCTGGCACATCCTTAAGGTTGCCCAAAGGCATAGCGTCCAATTTTGCAAAGTTAATCTTATATCCTGATATATCCCAAATGAATTAATACATTGTATCAAATGGGGTACAGAGGTCATCGGGTTCGATAAAAACAGAAGGACATCTTCTGCATACAGTGTAATCTTGTGAGCCCTCGATCCCACTTCCGGAGCGGTTATGTGGACGTTCTGACGAATGGCCTCTGCCAGCAGCTCTATCACCAACGTAAACAACAACGGTGACAGGGGGGCAGCCTCGCCGACTACCCCTACCAATCCTAAAGCTCCCAGACTTCACCCTGTTAGTGATGACCGCGGCGAGAGGGTGGTGATATAAAACCTCCACCGACCGAGCAAAGACCCAACCCAACGCAAACTGTTCTAAGACATAAAAAAGATATGGACATTCCACCCGGTCAAATGCTTTCTCTGCATCTAAGGAAATCACCCTGAATCGATCATTGCTGACAAACTTGGACCACATTCAGCAACCTTCTAGTATTATTAGAGGAACTATGGCCCCTTATAAAGCCTGTCTTGTCCTCATTAATAATATGGGGCAACACCCTTTTCCAATCTCAGTGCCAGGATTTTGGACAGAATCTTGAAATCTGAATTTAATAGACAGATTGGCCTGTATGAGGCACAATCCTTAGGAACCTTCCTCTTCTTAAGAATTAGAGAAATATTAGTTTCTCTCAAAGATGGTGATAAACATTCACGCATATAGGAGTGATTGTACATCGCCAACATCAGCCCTGAAAGAATCCCTATAAACTCCTTTTAAAACTCACCCGGGAGACCATCAGGGACAGGCACTTTTCCACTCTGAAGTTGCCTAGCCGCCTCCTGTATTTCCTGAACTGTCAAAAGGGCATTAATGAGAGAGGCCTGTTCCAAGGTTACCCCTGGGAGGTCCAGGTTCTTAAAAAAGGTCTCCATTTTACCCCTCCTGTCCTCGCAACCTTCAGACCGATTCAATTCAGAGTAAAAGCTCTGAAAAGCCTAATTAATCTTCTTAGCATCGTAGGTAAGGACCCCTGCGCTGTGTCTGATTGCAGTAATGGCTTGGGGAGCAGGCTGTTTCCTAGTCAGGTACGCTAAAATACTCCCCTGACCTATCCCCATATTCGATCAGCCTTTGCTCAGCAAAAGCAAGTTCTTTCTTTGCGTTTTGTGTCAGTATTGAATTCAAGGCAACCACAAGGACCGTGATCCGCAGCAGCTTAGTCACTGAAGGCCGCGCAAAATGTACTGCTTGGCAGCTTTCAACCGCATCTCAAGTAGACGCTGCTGTTCCTCCTTCTGTCATTTCCGGCTAGCCAAATAGGAAATAGCTAATCCCCTAGCAAAGGCCTTAGCAGTCTATCATAGCATAATTATAACTATAAACAACTATTACTACCAAAAAACTACAAAACAAAAACAAATATAAAACCTTAAATGGAAGACTATTCCCCCTGCCCATCGGGGGGCACTTACCCTGCCCATCCCCTCCTTCACAGCTTCTTCAAACCCGGACTGTGCCCCAACCTTAAACCAACAGAAAAAAGACCAAGTCAGGATGAGCACTCCATCTATCCCTGGCTTCATGTCACCCCTATTTGTGACTAAAAGAGAAACAGAACAAACAAAAAAAAAGGGAGAGACAACAAAGAACATCCACAAAATTTTCCATCAGAAAATCCAGTTCTTAGAAAAAAAGGAACAACTTATTCCAAAGTCTTTTGCCCCCTTTCCAAAAAGGAAATTATTAGGGAGAAAGAAAGAAATTTAAAAAAAAGGAAAAACATGGGGAAAGATAGAAAAGAGAACAAACTTTAACCGTATTCTTCAGGCCAATCCGTCTACTTTGAAGTGTCTACAAAGTTTTTCGCCTTATCCGCTGAGTCAAATGTATAAACCTCGTGGCTGAAACGAAGCACTGCAGGGTATCTCATGGAGCACTGGATGCTCAGGTTCCTCAGCCTCTTTTTAACTTCATCGAAGGACTTCCTCTTTCGAATCACAACTGCAGAGAAATCCTGGAAAAACATGATTTTTGACCCCTTATACAGTAGTGCCTGTGGATCTTTTCCCAGGGATCTGGAAGCTTCTATGACCTTTTGCTTGTCCTTATATAAATGGAAGTGCACTAGGACCAAGCAGGGGCACTGCACCGGCCCTGACCTGTGCACTGTAACCCGATATGCCCTTTCGATCTGTAGCCTGCTGGACTCGATGTGAAAGCCCAAAAACTTCGGCAGCCAGCTTTCAAAGAAGCTCACTGGCTGCTCACCTTCCTCATCTTCAGGGAGCCCAACAATTCAGAGATTTATCCTCCGACCTCGATTTTTGAGGTCGTTGATACGGTCTCACAAGGCCCGCGCCTCTCGCTCCAGCACCTGGGATCCGACTGGATGAGGACGCCATCGCAACTTCTGAGGCCTTAGTTCGACCCTCCACCTCCTCCAGCCTCTCTTCGAGGCCCTGGATCTCCTGCTCATGCTTCTGCAGCATGGATGCAATAGGTTGGACCTGGGCACAAATCTCCCCACGGATCTCCTCAATCGCAGCCCCAACTTTCAAGGTAAATCTCTCCATCGTTGCAGCCAATTCCTGTGAGTCTGTCAGGTTCAGGAGAGGCTGCTGCTGCAGTTTCTGGTGTGCCTGGTGCTGCAGGGGAGTATCCTCCCTACTGCTGTTTGCTCACTCCTTTTCCCTTTGGCATTCTTCCCACTCCCAGATACTAACAATTCCACACACATAAATTGGCCAGGGATGGCAAAAAAACACCAGTATGCCTTGGCTGTTAGGCAGAGCTGTCCACAGCAGTTCTACAGAATCGCTGCCATCTTCATGTTTCCCAAAACATCCAAGAGTTTTAATCTTATCAAAGGATGAGAGGATTTTAATCAGTTAGATGACAGATCAGATCTTAATCATCCAGAATATATAGTTTGCCCAGACTATCCCTTATAATAATTGCTTAAACCACCTGTGATTGGGTGCTGTGTGTGGACTTCATGTCATACAGTCCAGCATAATGAGATTTGCTGATCTCAATGTCAGGCTGCAAAGACATGTCTGAGCTATTTTCTTCCTTCATGCTGCTGATCACAGCTCTCACTGTATATCTTAGAGAAAGAGAAGTGCGAGCACCCCTTATCCTGCTCCACAGAGTAGTCTCTGGACTGGAAGATGTTCTTAGAAGACTTGAAGAAAATGAATGAGGTTTAATGGTTCCTCACCTCTTGGAAGTCTTAGTTATAACCCCCATCGATGGCAGCCATAGTAGATCCTGCATACTTTTTGGAATTTGGGACATTTCTCTGCTGCTCTCTCTCACCTTCTGCTTTGATGATGAAGAACCTTTGCGTTTCTGCCTTGCTTTTATTTTTCTGACTCTTCAGCTGGAATTAAAGATGCGTTTCACATTTCTCCAAACTTCGAAAGAAACCTGTTGAGTTCCTCAATGTTTGCTGGGGTCAGCAAACTCACATTCAACTTTCACCAACTCCTGTCACTCCTCTGGTCTACCTGTAGGTGGCAGTCAGTAGGAGATAGCAGTTAGAGAAGAGCACTGGCTTGACATTGGTGGAGCTCGCTGTGAACGCATAGGACACAAACAAAAGGTCTCCCCTGGAATGGACGGACCAGTCTAGACTCAACCAGGCAGAGCTACGCTGCACTCCATTTACAGCATTGCTGAGGACAACGTGTAGCTTAGCATCTCTACTGTTTCCATCAGAAGTCTGGACTTGGCTTCGGCCTCCAGTTCACTGTCAGTCCTACCAGATCAAACAACAACATCAATGATGCAGTAAAAGTCACTGCTCAAATGACTGACCTGGATTTCTCAAGCAGTGGCAGGAGCTGCTAAAGAATGGCCAGGCAGTCATTGTTTTGAACTGTGGTGTGCAATTAATTAAGTGAAGTTCATGCCATAGACATACCAGGCAATGAACATTGCCGACAAGAGAGAATCTAGCCATTGTTCCTTGACATTAAATGACATTACCGTCATTGATTCCCCTATCATCAATATCCTGGGAGGTTACCATTGACTAGAAACTGAACTGGATTAGCCATATAAACACAGTGACTATAACAATAGGAAAGAAGCTGGGAATTCTGCCACCAGAGCTAATTCCCTACTTCCTCAAGCATGTCCATCATCTACAAGGTATGAAGTCAGGAAGGCGATGGAATACTCACCATTTGCCTGGGTGACTGCAGCTCCAACAACTCTCAAGAAGTTGGACACATCCAGAACAAAGCAGCCTGCTTGATAGGCATCACATCCATGTTCACTCCCTCGAACAACATTAGTACCAGCAGTGTGTACCATCCACGAGGTACATTACAGAAATTTACCAAGGCTCCTTAGACAGCACCTTCCAAATCTACAATCACTACCATCTAGAAGGACAAGGACTGCTAATACATTGGAACACTACCCCCTTAGGATGATGAAACCATTTTCGTCTGTTCTATTAGGACGGTTCAGTCCAGGTGTGTTCATGCAAGGGGCAAGGCATGAACTGCTATCTGCTAACAATGTCCTTTCCATTAGTTCAGGGATACTGTTGCTCCTGGAGTTGGAGTGAACTGGCCTCTTCACTTTGTGGCTGGGGTGCACTGGCCTCTTTGCTGTCTCCAATGTTTTAGGGCTCAGGCATCTCCTCCTCCAGCTGTGTGGAGCTTTGCCTCCTCTTCTCAAAGTGCTGCTGTAGTTCTCTTCACCTGAAGAGCAACAGCTCATATTGTCTGCACCAGTTAAGAGTCACCTCTTGCCATTGTTATTGTTCTTTCCTCAGCTGCCACTCCCCCGGATGTTCTGCTGCTGGTGTCTCTGTCACAGATTTGGTCCAGTAACCCTGGAAAGTTGGAACTAGCCCTCTGGAAGCAAGGTCTCTCTCCACATTGAAAGGCACACCACATCCATCCCTATCTTCAAGGTAAGGACAGTCCCATGGAAACAAATACCAGCCACCCAACTGCCTCAATCTCTGTCGAGATGGCTTGATTACTTTGCCCTCCCATAAGGCAAGGTCATCCCACCTGGAAGGTGAGATCCTCCACGCTCCTGACCCCCAGGGTGGTATCCATGGAGTACAAAGGTCTTCAGAAATTTTCTTTTAAATCATTTCCATCCTTAACTTCATTTGACAGTATGAAGAAAAATAGGGAAGAATAATGAATCCAAATGATTTTCAAACTCAACGCAGCATGGCCTCTGTGAAAGAGAGAAACTATAAAAACATTCTGGCCAAAACATCTCTTGCTTTTTTTGTTTCATTAAGTTGTTCGGAACTTGTACAGCATTCTTTTCACAAGCAGCAGCTGCACTAACACTATTCCCCTTCACAGTGAGCAAATGTACAGTTGGTGTCAGTAAAGGATCAGACAACTATGTCATTGGTTTGTAGAGGAAGGTTCTAGTCACAATGTGGATATTCATTTATAATCCACTTAGAGAAATACATGCACCTTTAACTCTCCATAACAATAAAACAAATCCTCAATTCAGTTTATTCAGAAACACACTTTACAATATGAAACAACATGGCAGCAAAAGCAACATTAAAATACAGGTACACTCTCTCAAAAGCATCAGCTTAGGGAAGTGAGGCCATGCTAGATTTTATATTTTGGTGGATTTCAAGTTGAGCATTTTGGGCAACAGACGGTTAGGGCCCAACCCAGGCCTTGGGTGGGGAGATGCTGATGGTGGCATCAAGTTTCGCAAAGGGAATAGACTGACACACAAACAGCAAAACAGCTAACAAGATTAGAGTGGTGCTAGAAAAGCACAGCAGGTCAGGCAGCATCTGAGGAGCAGGAAAATCGAAATTTTGGGCAAAAGCCCTTCGTCAGGAATGAAGGCAGGGAGCCTCTGAGGTGGAGAGATAGAGCTAACAAGTCCAGCACAAAGCAGCCAGTACCTCCAGATTAATTCATTTTAAATGAATAAAGTTGTTTCCTTGGCTCAACCTTCTTCAATGAAGAAATATCTGCCCTTCCGTTCATCGTAATGACAGCAATGGGTATGGATCGCTGATGGTTGCACACTGTTCAGCACCATCCCCCAACTCCTCAGATACTGAAGCAGCTCATGTTCAAATGCAGCAAGATTTGGACAATATCCAACCTTGGGATAATGAGGGGCAAGTAACATTCATACCGCACTAGTGCCAAGCAATGACCATCTCCAACAAGTGACAATTTAACCATCTCTTGGCATTCAGTGGCATTACCACTTGCTTAATCTCCCCCTGTTAACAGGGGTTAGCTCTGACTGGAAGCAGAACTGGACTTGCTATGTCGAAAAATTGGCTACAAAAGCAGGCAGGAGTCTGGGAAATTTGTAGCAAGTAACTCTCATCCTGTCACCTGACTGCCTGAGCATCATCTAAGACTCAAGCCAGGTGAGTGTTGGAAAACTCTCCACTTGCCTGGATGGATGCAGCTCCAACGACATCCAAGAACACAATATGATCCAGGACAAAGCTGCTAGCTTGATCACACCCCATCCATCCTTTCCAGCATTGATGCACAGTGGCAGCGAGGCATACAATCTACAAGATGCACTACAGACTCTTTTGACAGCACCTTTCAAGTCTATGACCTCTACCACCTAGAACTTTACATTCCCCTCGAACTACACATTCCCCGCCAATCCACACACCATTCTTACTTGCAACTAAATCATCCCTCCTTCATTGCCATGGGGTCAAAACTCGAGAACTCTCTCAAATATTTTTTATTAAGAACTATGCTGTACCTCCACCAAGACCAAATATCATTCCTAAAGTGCAGTGCCCAGAATTGCTCACATTACACATGGTGTGATCTGAGCAGGACCTTACATAATTACAGCATAACTGTGTTCATTGAGCGCATCAATAATTGGATGCTGTTACAGGATGCACTTAATTAAAAAGAATGGTAGTAATCAAACACAGAATGGAAGTAGCCTCAGTGATATGGAACAAGAAAGAGATTTAGGGCAACAGAGGAAGAATTTAGGTTGCTAAGGCGACATAACAAAAGCTTATAGAATTCAACGTTTTATCACAAGAAGCACAGAGCACAAAATAATAAGTGGTAATGAGAAGTCTATGGAGAAGCTAAATAACATCATAGTTAGTGCCTTGAGTGGAACACTTGGCTTCAATGGAAGTGGGGGAGGAGACAGGCTGGTGCAGGGAGGCTGACAAAGAGGTTTCAGAACTGCTTTTAAATTAATTAGCCTGCTTCTGCTTCCATTATTACCTTTCCCATCTGAGACCTCTGCAAGGTCCTCTGGTCAACCAGTTCATATCTTCCGATATAAAGTGTTGTGTTTGTTTTTTTAAAAAGTGAGACACAAAGATACAAGTCAAGATTTTATTGCATTTTAATCAAAAGAATGAAACCCGACAGGCTCGTGGCTGGAGCTCTCTCCTGGGGATAGCATGTCACACTCACAGGATTGTGATTACCACCACATTTGGTGCAAGATCTTTATCAGGCCGCCAAGACAGGAAAGCAGCAGCTCAGTTTAATACCATATCCGAAGGGAAACATGTTTATCCTAACATAAACTGAGCTCAGGTCCCTCGAGCAGAAAAACCCACCAAGGAGAGGCTCAAGAATTAAAAATTTAAGCCACACACTTTTATTAAACCCAGATTAAACCCAGAACCTCAGTGACCTGAGACCTACTACAGTCCTTCAGTTCAATTCTGCTGCATATAACAAAAATGAATGGAAAAACCCAGGCTTCGCAAAGCACACTTTTAATAAGAAATTATTAAAAGTTACATGGCAGGCACTGTGGCACTTGCTCACTTTAAAAGGCGGTGCATTTGGCACCGTGGAAAAGGTTTTTGGTATGGAAAGGGAAGTGACTTCAGGTATATTACAACTTTAATAATACCTCAAATATCACTGATTTGGAATATCACTGAGACAGTAAAAACATTTAAAGTCCTGGCCACCTTTTAATGTTTCATACAGTTAAGGAGAGGTGTGTCATGGGGTTGGTAGGCTTGTTTCTACAGTTAACTAACTGTCAGAGAAATTAGACCAATAAATTAGAGATCACAAAGCACACTTGAAAGTGAAATTAATGAACAGTTTATTAGCGCGGCAATATCGCAGAACAGAAATTGACTAAGCTGAAACAGCTCAGTCTGTCTAGGTAGCTGAGAATTCCTTTCCTCAAGCTGGGGATGAAGCCATGTTTTATAGGAATCTTGTACAATAAGAATAATTAAAATGGGGAAAGATACAACGTATTTGGAAATTAAGTAATCCAGTTACAAAATGATGATAATTAAAAAAAGTTATTGGACGAATGTCCTGATGCGATGTAACTCCTGACAGTATCAATGAGTTCTTGATGGAATCAGGAGATTCCAGCTCTCTTTGCTGGTAGGTGAGAATGTCTCTTTTGAAACAGTAAGGTGCTTCCATTGTTCCTGTTCTGGGAGTGAGGTCCTTTGGTGCCTCTCTGTCTGACCTGTCCTTTGTGTGGCTTTGGTATTGCTGTGGTATGAGACTGCCCTCGGGGCTTTGTGTTGACCGGGTAATGTTAGTGTGTTATGGGAAGTGTATCCCCTTGTCTGTGAGTGACTATAGTTCTGTCTGGTTGCACTGGTCAGCCTATTTGGTCACTGCTGAGGCATTCTGGGTGTTTCTGGTATAGTTTGGCCAAGTTTGCTTTCCTATGTTCTGTATGGGCCTACTATGGGTAGGCCGGATGGCAGACCTTTTCCCACACTGACAAATCCAGCACAAATGGAAAAAATGCAAGTGCCCAACAATGTACTAATGAGTTGCTGACAATCCCAACCTGATAACCAGCCACCCCATAAACTGGAAATTATTACATATTAACCCTCTTCGTAGTTAAGTAGACAAGTTCGCATTGATGCATTAACTGCACTTCTTCTGAAATGCGAGTTCTATTAACTCATCAATCTGGCAAAGGTAGAGAGAACTTTAGTCTGTACCTAGTGCCTGTGATTGCTGTGTGTGAAATACTGACACTTGTACCAAAGATGAGGAGCAACATCTGAACAAACATGGGTTAAAAAGCAAAACATTTACTGATCACTTCTACCTTGGTTTATGAGTGTCTCATACATTTCACAGCACATTGCCGAGTGACTATTAAAAAGAGAAGCAGTGATTTGGAGAAAGGCACTTTAGACTATACACTTACAATCCCTGATGAGGGGAAAGAGAGAATGAAAGCAGTCTGAACACAGTCTATGGTAGCTGGGACATAGATGTGAAGCTTATTGACACCTCACCATGCAACATTCCAATACCATGAGATTGTTCATTAAAAGTACGTTTCCACAACAATACAACATTACATCAATGTGGGCAGTGAGGAGGAGAGAGGTTGTTATGGAAACACTCATACCACCAAAGTGTACGAAGAAAAGTTCTTCAGTTCAAGCTTACCTAGTGACAGGGTTTCCACCCTGTTGCTTATGGTTCGAAAACTGTCAGAGCATCCAAAGCATTGCAAATGCCTAACCGTCACTGAAACCTCCAATACTACAGCACTAGCCAGCTAACAGTGGCAGGAGCTAAATTCCGAAGTGGGAAAGGGTGAACAGAGTGATATTCTCAGCAGCAAGCAAAGTACCTCAGATTACAACGGGATCTTGATCAGATGGGCCAATGGGCTGAGGAGTGGCAGATGGAGTTTAATTTAGATTAATGTGAGGTGCTGCATTTTGGAAAGGCAAATCAAGGCAGCACTTATACACTTAATGGGAAGGTTCTGGGGAGTGTTGCTAAATAAAGAGACCTTGGAGTGCAGGTTCTTGAAAGTGGAGTGTTAGGTAGACAGGATAGTGAATAAGGTGTTTAATATGCTTGCCTTTATTGGTCAGCACATTGAGCTTAGGAATTGGGACGTCATGTTACAGCTGCACAGGACATTGCTTAGGCCATTTTTAGAATACTGCATGCAATTCTGGTCACCCTGCTATAGGAAGGATATTGTGAAACTTGGAAGGGTTCAGAAAAGATTTACAAGGACGTTGTCCAGGTTGGAGGTTTGAACTATAGGGAGAAGCTGAATAGGCTGGGACTATTTTCCCTGGAGCATTGGAAAATGAGGGGTGACCTTAGAGGTTAATAAAAGCATGAGGGGCATGGATACGATAAATAGACAAGGTCTTTTCCCTAGAGTGGGGGAGTCCAAAACTAGAGGAGATGGGTTAAGGTGAGAGGGGAAAGATTTAAAAGGGACCTAAGGGGCAACTTTTCATGCAGAGGGTGGTGTGTGTATGGAATGAGCTGCCAGAGGAAGTGGTGGAGGCTGGTACAATTACAACATTTAAAAGGCATCTAGACGAGTAAATGAATGGGAAGGGTTTAGAGGGATATGAACCAGATGCTGGCAAATGGGTCTAAATTTATTGAGGATATCTGGTCGGCATGGACAAGTTGGACTGAAGGGTCAGTTTCTGTGCTGTACATCTTGATGACTCTATACTGTGGAATTTTGAGAAACCCAATCATCATTTTTGGTCATAACATTGGCTCGAATGTAGTCCTAAGGAGTTATTATGTGACCTCCTGTCTTTGATAGCCCTTTACAAACCAAATACCTTTTTTATAACATAAGTATTCTAAAAAATGTAAAAGAAAAGCATATTTTTAATGAAGTGAAGTGAAAGTCACTATTGTCACAAAGGACCAGATTCTGCTCTCTCATTGGTGGTGAGTACATCCCACGGGTCACCATGCCTCAGGGAAAGGGGTGACGTAGGGAAGATCTCCCCCACTGAGGGAATAGAGACCCTGCTGTTGGTGTCACTCTGCATTGCAATCCAGCAGTCCAGTCAAATGAGCTAACTGTTCCTCAAATGGAAACTCCAGCAGCTCCCTTGAGGAGTGGGCTTTTTATAATTGGTGTGGCTCACAGCAGTTTATAGTATAATATGGAGGTGGCAGTGCTGGACTGGGATGGACAAAGTTAAAAATCACACAACATCAGGTTGTAGTCGAGCAGGTTTGTTTGGATGTACAAGCTTTCAGAGCGCTGCTCCTTTGTCAGGGACTCAGTGGTTAGCACTGCTGCCTCACAGCATCAGGGACCCAGGTTTGATTCCTGCCTCAGGTGACTGTCTGTGTGGAGTTTGTACATTCGCCCTGTGTCTGTGCGGTTTTCCTCCCACAATCCAAAGATGTGCACATCAGGTGAATTGGCCATGCTAAACTGCCTATAGTTAAACGGTGACGTGGCACCGGTTGTGGTCTAGCAGGTTTGGTTGGAGGTGCTGGCTTTCAGGACGCTGCACCTTTATTGGGTGGTGTTAGGTGCATCAGCCAGGGATAAATGCAGGATAGTGGGTCTGGGTGGGTTACTCTTCAGAGGGTTGGTGTGAACTTGTTGGGCCGAAGGGCCTGTTTCCACACTGTAGGGAATCTAATCAAATAAACCTGTTGGTCTATAACCTGGTATCGTGTTAGACTCAGTTTATAACAAAGTAATTATTATTTCCTAAATAATCTAGGACAATTCAGTGGGACTGAAAAGGTTGGTTTGGATTAAGTGCATTTTTGAAGGACTTAAATTTACTGCTGCAATTTTGCATTGGACTTGCTGAGCACAGAAATACCTCTTGTCCTGTCCTGCAGGCAGATCAGAAACAACAGCATTGTGGTTATATTGTTGAAGTAGGGAGTTAAAGATCAGGACTGTAAATCGCGACACATGAATTCAAATCCAGCTGGGGAATCGGAGTTCAGTGAGTTAACTTGGTCATACAGAACTTGCACTGCATTGGCTGAAAAAGACACATCTATTTGAAGCTTTCAATTTTGCACTCACCAGGACAATTCACAAGAATAGCAAAAGAAACAGAACATACAATTTATACAGTCGGAGAGGAAAGTGCCGATTGGTTACCAAACGGACTAATTGGTATTTGTTTTCAGCAACACTCAGCGAATCACCTAAATTTGGAATAAGCAGCCAATGGCAGTAATAGAGACTGTGTAATTCTGGATTGCTACAAATACCCCACCTGCTTTGCTCCCTGCCTTTTTGGGAAGGCAATGTGCCATCCCCACCTAGCCAAACCTATGTGTGACTCCAAACCCTCCTCCATGCAGTTGACTCTGTACTGACCCCTAAAGGTGCCTTAGGGAACTGCTGGGTTGTGAAGGCAGCTGTGGCTCAGATTCAGTTTCTCATTGGAAATTAGGGATGAGTAACAAACACTGGCCTTGACAGGATTGCTCAAATCCTGTGAATGAATAAAAAAACACTCAAAGCATTGACTCAAAGAGATGATCATAACAATGTTTACAATCTGGTGTCTTTGGAAATACACAAAGAAAAGCAATTGAGTCTCAGGTTGAAACTTAGTTTGTTTTCTTTCTCAAATGCAATCTCAATGGACTGTTTTGAAATCAATCATGCAATTCTAATGCCAGGAAGGTCATGTGTCTAGAGACAACAAAGCTGCTGATTCTTCCATTCTGTTACATTTGATAGGTAAAGAGAATTTGGTCAGTAACCAAATCTGCCTCAAGTAATGGACAGAGTAAAAACAGTGTTTAAAACAGTACAGCCACATCCCTCAATCAAATTTTGCATCAGCTAGGAAGACAATTAAACTTCATATGAAATTTATGTTCCTGAGATCAAGAAAATAGCAGAGGACTAAGGCTGAACGACAGCTCTTTCAAAGTCCTGATCAGACACTATAGGCCAAATGGCTTCCTTCTGTACAACAGACATTTTTAAGGAGAAAGTGAGGACTGCAGATGCTGGAGATCAGAGCTGAAAATGTGTTGCTGGAAATGCGCAGCACGTCAGGCAGCATCCAAAGAACAGGAGAATCGACGTTTCGGGCATAAGCCCTTCTTCAGGAATGGGCTTCCCCATTCCTGAAGAAGGACTGATGCCTGAAACGTCGATTCTCCTGTTCCTTGGATGCTGCCTGACCTGCTGCGCTTTTCCAGCAACACATTTTCAGCAATAGACATTTTTAATCAACTATTCAGATGTGTATTGACACTCCCTAAGGCATATAAGACTCAAACCCAAGCGTTAAGCACCAGAGGCAGGGACAACACAACTATGCTGCAAGAGTCCTTCCTTCTGTACACTTTTAAGAATTCTGCTAACTAGCAATATTAGGTATGTATAGAAATCATTCACAGATTCCATCTGACTTAAACACTCCACTTACCTTTTTAAAATCATGAGTAAGGTTGATGACAGAAAAAATTATAAAACTTTTTAAGAGAAAAAGTTCTAACTGATGTCAGGGCCAGAAGTAGTGCAATGTACATTCAGCAATATGCCCCAGATACTGGGGAACTTCAAAAGGTGGTGTAACAGCCTGCATTGAAAACTCAGCTCAACCCCAATGGAAAATGTTTGCCATACTAATTAAGAAACAAAATTTATTTTTAATTATGACTGAAGGTAGATTTGTTTGTCACTGCAAACACTGATACAGTGCTCATTAGGTTGGCAGGAAATTTTCTACTTTTGACAACATTGTCTCTTTAATCACAAAAAAAAACTTTAAAACAGGTTTCCATCAAATTAGTGGAACTGCAGGACAAAAATATTAAATTCAATCCAATGAACGTGAACCCAAATGATGACTAATTTTATTTTTGCATAAGAATCACTGTTTCCTAATGCAATCTACAATAGCTGACCAACGTAGAAAGTTGAGTGATTCAATTGAGCAGAATGTGACTGGCGAGAATAAACAGCTCGGTTGTCAACAGCTTCAAGGTTATGCTGTTTCCGAATTTTGCACTGAGCTAGACTTTAAGATCTGATAACACCTGGTAAATTGACTCCACAACAGTCTGCAAAGCCTTGATCTTATCTTGAACACTTTGCTTTGCAGCTTCTAGCATCTTCCATGTCTCAACTTGGGAGTGGCTAACATAAACTGCTCCAATCTGGTAAGGTACCAGTATTATATTTTTACCAAGCATCATTATATCATCACAGGCATTGCTGAATCTAACTGAGGTATTTAACAATGATTAAAGCAATTGATAGGACAGATAGAAAGAAAGTCCATGGCGCTGTGAGACTGCAGTGCTAACCACTGAGCCACCATTCCGCTGAGGAGAAAAACAAGATAGAGTGGACTTTTCCTGTCTAAATAGAACCTTTTCCTTTTTCTTCTCCAGTGTTCCACACAGAACTATAAGGAAACACTAGAGCTGTCTTGCATTGTTTTGACAATGAGCTAGCACAGACATGCTGTGACAAACAGCTTCTGCTCTCCCAGCCTCTGTGGTTATATGTACAACAATACTGAATAGCTAACAATGCATAAGATGCATTCCACTTGCTACACAGTAAAGATTACTGACTAGCTATTAAATTGGTATCAATGTCGCCAGGATTAAAAACTTTCTGCAGCTGAACCAGTGATTACAGTAGACCAAAATATGTATACAAATGCTCAAATAAAAATTAAAACAAAATCTCTTTTATCTGACTGTTAATTCTGCTTTGAATGGACTTTGTTCATTGAAGTTCAGCAAGAGGAAGAGAGATTGTTAAAAAAAGTGATTATACATACAGAACGTTGCTATGCTAAGAAGGTTTAGTTTATAGATCACATTTAACCTTGTATCTGATAATGAACCTATGAATTATATGAGGTTCTTTGACTTTACCTTTCATCACTTATTTGGTTTTCAGCAAAAGCATATTCTGAGCACTGATAAGCATGTGCTATATATATATATATATATATCTATATTGCTGTAAAACACAATGACTTGCCTTCTGAATCAACGCTGTGATTAGATATTCAAGTTGCGTATAATGGTAGCTAAATTCTATCTTACGTTAAATCTTAAAATCTATCTTACATTAAATAGTTTTAGACACAAAACATCTCATGTGATGGTAAGCATTCAGTGCTAAAGTATTCTCTGCACTTGTCATAGCCTTCAATAAAGACAAAAATATACTAAAAATATGCAATGCACACAAATTGGCATAAATAAAACTATTAGTAATTTACTTAAAGTGAGAGGACTTAATTTTTATCGGAAAAGTTGACAGTCTGGAATTTGACCCCAGATTTCTAAAGTTGACACATAACCACCCTGTCATTGAAAATTAAGCCCCGGATGTACTCACGAGATCAGTCTTGGGCAAGTCCTGATAGTCTGCAGAATAGTAGGATGATGGTCGGGACACTCCATTGCCATCAGATATAGATTTAGGTGGTTGGGCGTGCTGTCTATATGTAGCACTTTTTGGTGTCCAGCAGAAAAGATTGATAGATTCTCGCACACAACGTTCAATGTCAATTTCTGAAAAACCAACAAAGACATCAATTGGTAATGATGGACACAAAAGCCAGACCATTCAACATGCCAGTTCGGTCAACTGAACCCAGCCATCTGCTTGACTCACTGAAGCCACACTCATGACTACTTTAGAGAACAAACAGTGGTGATTCAGTCACTGATCTCTTCTAAGCTTACTACATACACATGTTTCTCCCTTTCTTGCACCCATTGCCTTCCTTTCTCTCTGACAATCTTTGCATTTGTATGAGCAAGCTACAGAATATGCTGTAAGTAAACAAAATAAGTCATGTTGATTGTTGGAGAACTCCGTGTAGAACAAAGAATTACGATTTACGAGTATCAAAAACGCACTGAGGCAGCTGAGAATGAAACATGGTGTACAAAGAAAATAAATTATATCTTTTGCACCATAATTTCCACTAGAAATGTTTTGCCCTCAAGATGTAGACCTGAAGTGCAACGCATTTTGTAAATAACTAAGTATTGTGTGGAGCATGTAGAATGGCGACAGGTTGAATTTTTTGCAAATTGTGAATATTCTGTAATGCAATTCAATTTTACGAATAAAGTATATTTATGGGGAAAACAGCAAACTGCCAAGACACCAATGCAGGACTCAGCCTGAAAGGTTAACTTTCCTGTTCCTGGATGCTTCGTGACCTGCAGTTCTCTTCCAGCTCCATTTCTATTAACTCTGACTTTGAGCATCTGCAGTCCTTACTGTCTCCTGGACATATCTGGAATCATATTTATATATTGCTAAATAAACAAACTAATTACTGAAGAAGTTTAGCTCAGCCAACGTACATTCTCCAATCAACATTTTCAACGTGCAGGGAATTAGTCTTTGTAAAAAAAAAGCTCAAAAGGTAAATAAATATTTACTTGCGAAAAAATAACTGTGGATTTTAAATCCCTTGAAGCATTGCTGCCATAGTAAGATGAATCATGAAATGAAAGCAGCTACATCATGTAGCCACAAGTGAAAAACATAACTTATTGCACAAAGGAATTTCTGCTTTGGGTGAAACAGCATTAGTCATACTCCAGGACTATGCTTCAGGGGCCAGGCATACACAAGAAATTGCCTGAGTACGTTCACAAAGTGACAGACTTTGGCTGGGAGCCACATCAGAAGGGAGCTACAGGTGCTATTATGTTACGCTCCCCACTCTTGTACCTCTGCCAATGCTGATAAAGCTGGCTTTGTCACATTACTAATAAATCTTTGGTCAATAATAAAATGGAATGAAATGTGTAAATTGTGTTACCGTACTACGATTTATAAGTTAAAAAACAGAATTAAGTATGAAGGTCTGTGTGTTATCGGAACAATGGATTTGGCAAGAACACGTCCAAAGACTCAATGAAGTGACACAACGATAGAGTTTAACTCAAGGCACGAGCAATGCTGGGTTATTGGTAAGCTTTGTAAACAAACAACAAAATTATAGCCATGTTGACTTCAAAATCATTCCAGTCAGTTGCCAACATGATACCCCAACACACAAATAATCTATACAGAACACAAACTGATGCTCCATTCCTCAAACTTACTCACAGAGGAGGAATCAGAATGTATTACTGTACTGGCTACGTTATGATTATATTGAACTCAGAGACCAAGTAAACTGCAAACAAACTCACCTTTGAGAAGCACACATTTCTGAGTGTATGAATGTATATTTCCTTTATCGCGTAAGCTACATAAATCAATTGAACATTGAAGTTTCTTGAAAAGTCTTTGGAAATACATCAGTATTTATTTCTCTCTTCTGGGTTTTCTTTCCTCCAGATCCTGGGACACAGTTCCATAAACACCAGTTACCTTTTGCTATTTTGTCCAAACGGCTTTCCTGCTTATGGTTTCCGTGGAAAGTGAATGCTCATAGGCGATAGTGGAGATTAATCCTGTGCATTCATCTACAGAAGCACTTTGCAATTGGAACGCTGCACAGCAAACACAGGCAGGAACATGGACAGATTTATGTTCCCTCCCTAGCCCAGAAACACTGAATCCAATTGCAGTGGCCCAAGTTGACAGCCAATTCACAACAGATTCTGGGATCTTCCTCATCTGTAAGACTCTGCTCCAAGACTGTGCTTTGGAACTTACTGGGGACAGTACTGATTCTTAACAGTGTTTCCGAAATGAGAGATAAAGGTTGTGTAATCACATGGGAGGCTTAAACAATGCAAACTTCTATGTCCTTGCCTGGGGGCTGCTAATGTACTTGTGTTCAAAACTGTAAAACAGTGCTCTGGAGAATGTATGGGAGAAGACATTGCTTCCTCTGTTTGATCCCTTATCTAACAGCCACTTTACTTGCCCTTAAGAGTTACCAGAACATTCACCTAAGGAGCTGCATCCAACTATCGCCTGAAGCAGGGATTTAAAATACTGTACGGATACCACTGTATCAGCAATGTAGATTTCACTGATCTATCTCCATTACAGTGAAGGGAATAATACAGTTGCAGTTTATCTTGGTAAACAAGGGTTAGAGTTAATAATTTGATATTACTCCATCTACAATATAAGCCAATGAGTGAACCTTGCACAACAGATATCTACACCTCTTCTTGTTGTACACATCCATTACAACTAACACTTGGCTTCTGGTGCGACCACTTCAATCACATCAAATCAAGTTTCCAGCTTCTGCAGATCCTTTCCTGAGAAATATACTGTCTGGCAATAAGTGGGTACTTAGACAGGGCTCCTATAAAATATGATAAGATACAGAGACACACACATGCACACCATTTCTCACTTCCTTTTTACTGATGGCTCTGTTTTCAGCTTTTCATTTGGACCAGCGACATCCTTGCCTCAGAGTCCAAATTTACATTGATTTCGTGACAAACATACAGGAAAACCTACAGAACCTGGTGACGGGTTGTCCAAAAAGCTATTAGAATCTACAGGACCATGTTCTGGAATATTAGATATTTTCCATTTAGCGTGTTCACAGATGTTATTACTCTGCAGCAGGTGGGACTTGAGTCTAGGGTGGCTGACCCAGAGGTATGGTTAATAACAGTAGCACAAGAGACCTGTTTCTGAGTTTCAAAGTAAATACTGTTTAAGTGACAGTCTTTCAAGCATATTTTCTATTGGTCTCAATTGGGATATGAATTGAATTGATGACCAAATGAAAGGTCTGAAGCAGATCAACATGATTTTGTTTTTTGCACGTCAATAGTTTGGTGATTGGAAAGAGCTCATTGATCCTTCTCTCACTAACTTATAGACAACGCATAATGCATTTATTATGCTACAATTGCCTGTGGAGATTGATCTCAATTCACTCCCAAAACACTTGTTGCATAATCTGCATTCTCCTTGCTTTGTTAGGCCACTATATTGGAGGTAGATTCAAGAACACAAGACAAAGTACCAGAACTAGGCCATTGAGTCTGCTCTACCATTCAACGAGAGCTTGGCTGATCTGATGATCCTCAAGACAATTTTCTTGCCTTTTGCCTGTAATCCTCATTCCCTTATTAACTAAAAAATCTGTCTATCTCAACTTTGAATATATGCAATATCCAGAATTCCACAGATTCACAACTTTCTGAGAGAAGATATTCCTCCTTATTACTGTTTTAAATGTGTGACCCCTGTGATCTGTGATTGTGCCATCTGGTCCGAGACTGTCCCTCACAGGGAAACAATCTTTTCACATTTATCTTGTCACGTCCCCTAGGAATCTTGTATGTTTCAATAAGGTTGTGTCTCATTCTTTATTCCAAGAAGTACAGGCCTAATCTACTCAACTTCTCTTCATAAGACAGTGCCTCCATATGTGGTATTAGTCTTGAGGACC
Source organism: Chiloscyllium punctatum (assembly GCF_047496795.1). Lineage (NCBI taxonomy): Eukaryota > Metazoa > Chordata > Chondrichthyes > Orectolobiformes > Hemiscylliidae > Chiloscyllium > Chiloscyllium punctatum. Next base: position 12,293,563 of record NC_092752.1, read on the forward strand.
TATCTGAAATGCCTCCAATGCCAGTGATCTTTCTTTAGATAAGGAAGTGAAAACTGTTCACAGTATTCCAAGCTGTGTTCCCAGCTTTGTGTAGTTTTAACAAAATCTCCCTACTTTTATACACCATCCTGTTTGAAACATGGTATAGATCATTCATTTGTGGAATGATTCAGGAATAAAAAGGCCAAATATGCCTATGACAAACAAGAATCACAAGTTGGTAAATAGTGGTGTTTGTGCAGTGTTATTGCCAATCTGTAAGTTTTCAAATACCATGTTCTAAAAGCTGGCTGGTCCATTTGTACCATCAGTTTGTTCATGATTCCACAGAGAATTTAGGCTTTAGTTTTGGTCATCTGTACTCCAAGGCAATGTCAGTGAAATGACCAGGAAATGTACCGAGTGAGTGGGTTCTCTTTAATTCTCAGGAGGATCAAAGGCTAAGGAGGTGACCTTATAGATTTGTATAAAATCATGAGAGCACAGATAAGGTCTTTTGTCCCAGGGGATTGGGGAGACCAAAACTAGAAGGCATAGGTTTAGGATGAGAGGGGAAAGATTTAAAAGGGACCCAGGGACAACTTTTTCCACACAGAGGGTGGAGTGTGTTTGAAATGAACTGTCAGAGGAAGTGGTGGAGGCTGGTACAATTGCATCATTTAAAAGGAACATGAATAGGAAGGGTTTAAGAGGGATATGGGCCCAAGTGCTGGCAAATGGGACTAGCTATTTCAATCTGCAGGTGGACTGGGACTATCAGGTTGGTCGCCGATCCCAATAAAAGTTGTCTATGGAACGTCCACAAGGATGTTTTTTTTCTCAGAGCAGCTTGTGGTAGAACTTTTGAGGGAACAGGATGTCTGGTTGTCATGGAAGAGTTGGACCAAAGGGTCCATACCTGTGCTGGACATTTCTGTGACTCTATTTATTCATGGAGTGTGGGCATCACTGGCTAGATTGACAATTATTTCCCCATCCCCAAATGCCATTAAGGCGGCACGGGGAGCTGCTTTCTTGATCCTCTGCAGTCCGTGTGGTACAGGTATAGGGCCTGTAGTTAAGCATTCTGAGCAATGGAACTGTACAGAACAAGGTTCTGGTATAGAGTATGGCACAGAAAGTGTGCTTTTCAAAACCAAAAATATTAAAACTATACAACGCATCTCTGCAAAAAAAGTTATACAAACACCATTAGAATAATCTGAAATCCTTGTGATGAACACAAACCATTCAAAAACACTTCACAATGTAATTACATTCAATATTCACCATTAACATAATTAAGATATTTTTAAAAGTGTATCTTCATTTTGCCATTACTGATAACATCCTTAAGTAAATTCTTCTGGATGTGATCTGGAGTGCACTCCCTGCAGTTAAAAGGGATGAAGGAAGAGAAATTCAGAGGGGCATAAGTGGGATTAATTGGATAGCTCTTCCAATAGCGCAATGTTTTGAACAGCCCACTATATCACTCTCTGAATTCACAACTCCTTCAGTTGCTTAGTCTATTGAGCCATAGGGAACAGCAGAAATGGGTTTAGCGTCTTCTTGAATATTAAAGATCCCTTATCACTATTGCAAACAGGTATAGCACAGGGGAGATATCCTTGGTGCCCTTGCCAATGTTCATCTAATACTCAATGTTATAAAGTTAAATCACTGGTCATTATCACATGGCTGTGGGCATTAGCTGTATGTAAATTGGCTGCCACTTTTCTGACATTGCATATTCAAAGTACACTTGATTACAAATCGATTTAAGATTTCAGATGGTAATGAAGAGTTATGTGTGCATGTAGTTATTTCCTTTATTTCAAAAATGCCTTTTGCATAGAATTCTTCAATTGTTTTTATATAAATGGGCCAAGTTGTTGATTGACCATCTTTTATTTCTCCCTTATGAATTCATAAACCTTTCCTTCTTAAGTCTAAATTCATAGTAGAAGTTCAACTCTTCCTTGATAGTCCTGAAAGCCACATTCTGTACAGTTATTTAAGGGCTGGATTGTTACAGTCTAAGAAATATCTACAACATTATGTTCTGCTCTCTGTTCTTTCCTAAATCTCTACCCATACTGCTTTACCACAATGAGCCTTATTTGCATTAAGTAGCCTTTAATGAGGCACTTGAACAAAATCCATTTGAAAATACACAAAATGCACCCAACTCTCCTTCAATAATTCATTGTTATTGTCTCAATGTACCCTACACAATTATCCAGACTTATACACGCTGTCAAGAAGAAAGTGAGGACTGCAGATGCTGGAGATCAGAGCTGAAAATGTGTTGCTGGAAAAGCGCAGCAGCTCAGGCAGCATCCAAGGAACAGGAGAATCGACGTTTCGGGCATAAACCCTTCTTCAGGAATGAGGAAAGTGTGTCCAGCAGGCTTTATCTTAGTGGGTGGCACGGTGGTTAGCACTGTTGCCTCACAGCGCCAGAGACCCGGGTTCAATTCCCGCCTCAGGCGACTGACTGTGTGGAGTTTGCACGTTCTCCCCGCGTCTGCGTGGGTTTCCTCCGGGTGCTCCGGTTTCCTCCCACGGTCCAAAGGTGTGCAGGTCAGGTGAATTGGCCATGCTAAATTGCCCGTAGTGTTAGGTTAGGGGTATGGGTGGGTTACGCTTTGGCGGGTCAGTGTGGACTTGGTGGGCCGAAGGGCCTGTTTCCACACTGTAATATAATCTAATTCCTGAAGAAGGGCTTATGCCCGAAACGTCGATTCTCCTGTTCCTTGGATGCTGCCTGACCTGCTGCGCTTTTCCAGCAACACATTTTCAGCTTATACACACTGTCTGCAATTAACTAACCTATGTCTTTTTTAAGTGTGTGGTCATTTTTTCCAATATTACAAACAATCTTAAGGAGCTTCTCAAAAATCAGGTTAGACTGACAGTTATCTTCATCCATTTTTAACTTTGAGGAGGAAGGGGGTCAACTTTCCTGTCCTTTGACATGGCTTCCAAGTAATAAACTCCTGTCCCTAAAATGTTTCCTTGCTAAAAACTAATTACGTGAGATAACAGAGAATGACAGTTGATTGAATCACAGAATCTCAACAGTGTGGAAGTAGACTATTTGACCCATCAAATTCACACCACCCCTCTGAACAGCATCCCACCCAGACCCCTCCCCCACCTTATTCCTGTAACCCTACATATCCCATGGCTAATCCACCTAGTTTGCACATCTCCAGATACAATGGGCAATTTAGCATGGCTAATCCACCGAACCTGCACACCTCTAGACTGATACCTTTGTGCTTTCTTGGTGCAGGTGAAAAAGCTGTGTCTTAAAATGTCCAGTCCTCCCTGTTCGACCTGATTCTGTAGCAGGGAAAGGCACTACAATTTTCTGTTTGTTATTTTTAACTGTGATTTTGCAAAGGAAAGGTAGAGCCTAATACACTGTGCTGTGATGGCTGAATCACTGAAAGTTAAGATTTATTTAGCAAATGAGGCTAGATGAACATGAAATACAGACTAAAATAAAACAAAGAACTGTGGATGCTGAGGATCTGAAACAGAAACAGAAATTGCTGGAGAAACTCAGCAGGTTTGGCAGCATCTGTGGAGAGAAACCAGTTAAAATTCTGAGTCTAGTGACCCTTCCTCAGGACTGAGACACTGGACCTGAAACATGTGAAATACAAACGTTCATTAGCAGGACACAAGGTCACTTCTCTCCACTAGACCTTTGCTCTTGTTTACTTGACAGCTCTGTCAGGAAATTGAATTGTTGGTAATTAGCATCACACTGCAAGTTGTTCTTATACACTCCAGAACAGCCTTCCAGCTTACCTTCTCTGTAATCTTCAGCTTATCCAAAGTTCTGCTACCCCTGTGTCCTTGCTTATACTAAGTCCCATTCACCATCATGTCTGAATTTGTTGACTCGTGTCTGCAGGGACTGGATTTTAAAATTCTCATCCTAGTTTCCATTCCCTCTGTGGCTTCACTCATTCATATCTCTGCAACCTTGTCTGGTCCTACCTTGTCTGGTCCTACAGACTTCAGAAACCTCTGGTTTCTCCAATTCTGGTCTCTTAGGTGCTCCCGGGTTTCACTGCTCCACCATTGATGGCCATGCCGTCAGATGCTCAGGTCCCAAACTCTTGAATTTATCCCCCTCTTTCCTCCTTTAAGGCACTAATTAAAACCTATCTCTGATTTGTGATCACTTCTCCTAATATCAATTTACATGGATTGCTATCACATTTCTTCAACAATGCTTTTGTGAAGCATTATGGGATATTTTATGACATCAAAAATACATCAGAAACAGTTAGTCTTGTCCATTTCTTCATGTCACTTGTACTAGTCCTATTCCCGTGCCACCAAATTGGAGTCAAATTCTGGATTCAGAAGCTGATCTCACATTAAAATTCATGTTTTCGTCTGCTCATGCAAAGAATTCTTAAAAGTGATTCTAAGAATTTGACTAGTTTGGTTTTCAAAACAAGGTGAAGTTAGTAAAATTATGGCTGCCTAATTGTTGGCTTATTTTTCCACTTGTTCTTGGAATAAATCTGACTTGCAGCTTGTGATGGAATAATAAAAGCTGTTTAGGAAGAATACCAGCAGCCATTCGAGATGCGCAACAGAAGGTGAACAAATCCTAGTGCGTAACCTGCTGTTATCAGGAGCATATGTCGTAAGTCCTGAGGTACAGTACTCCCTGTCATGGTGTGCTTCCAATTACAAGCTCAACATTGCTAGAAGAGCAAGTTTGCTCCTGGAAAGTGCAGTTTGAAGTGAAAAGGCCCAGGGTTTAGAAAAGACTACATAATTGGCTTGATGGTAGGAAGCAGAGGATGGTAGTGGAAGGATGCTTGTCGGACTGGAGGCTTGCGACTAGTGGAATGCCTCAGGGGTCAGCACTAGGCCTGTTGCTGTTTATTGGGGTAAAAACAATGACTGCAGATGCTGGAAACCAGATTCTGGATTAGTGGCGCTGGAAGAGCACAGCAGTTCAGGCAGCATCCAAGGAGATTTGAAATCGATGTTTCGGGAAAAAGCCCTGCTGTTTATTATCTATATCAATGATTTGAATGAGAACGCACAATGATAATTATTAAATTTGCAGATGACACTAAAATAGGTGGTATCGTGGACAGTGAGGAAGGTTATGAGAAAATGCAGCAAAACCTTGATCAGCTGGGGACGTGGGCCGAGAAATAGCAAATGGAATTTAATATAGACAAGTCTGAGATCTTGCATTTTGGAAAGTCAACTTAAGGTGGGAGTCTCATGGTGAATGGTAGGGCCTTAAGGAGTGTAGTGGAACAGAGGGACCTTGAAGTTCAGGTGCACGGTTCTTTGAAAGTGGAGTCACAGGTAGACAAGGCAGTGAAGAAGGTTTTTGGCACACTGGCCTTCATCAGTCAGGGCAATTAGTATAGACACTGGGAAGTTATGTTGCAGTTGTACACTATGTTGGTGAAGCTGCAAGTGGAGTATTGTGTTCAGTTTTGGTCACCTTGCTTTAGGAAGGATGTTATTAAACTGGAAAGAGCGCAGAAGAAATTTACAAGGATGTTACCAGGACTCCATGGTCTGAGTTATAGGGAGAGGTCAGACAAGCACTGACCTTTTTCTTTAGAGCGTAGGAGACTGACAGGGGACCTTATAGAAGGGTATAAGATCACGAGAGGCACGGTTGGGGTGAAGAACATAATAGAACAGGACAGAATTAAAAGCATTGGAACCATGTTATTTGTGCACACTTAATAATGAAAATTAAATTGGTTGAAGTGAATGTTTCTTCTTAGCATGAATGCCCTACATTACAAACTGTACCAGATTTAACAACACACAAAGTATAATACAGTAATCGTTTTCTTAACTGGCACCTATGGGACCGTGAGGTCTGCCAGTTGATCAAATATTCTGGTTATCAAGAGTGATAGAAACATGATGGAAGGGATATGCACATCACTGTTATACTTTATTTACAGCAAAAATCACTCAAGTAATGATGCAACTTTGCTTTAAACAAAAACAAATTACTAGCAGAGAGCTTCTCACTTGCAACCTCAACTGACTACTTGGACATCACGGAGATTGTGATAATGCAGTAAACTTCTGATTCTTGAGGTATATATTTTTTGCTGTTTTATCAATAGAGTAGTGCCGGTTAAAACAAAGTCTGCTGTATTAGAGTTACAAATTGCTTCAATGACCTTGCATTGTCCATCTATAACAATGCAAATAAATTAAAAACGCTACTGAATTTACAAAGCCATTAAAACATATAATATACATATATATGTATAGTTTGGATGCTCAGACATAGTAAATCAATAAAATTGAAGTCACTGGTGCCACATTAAAACTGAAAACACGATGAAATTCAGTACCTGACAGTACACGGTGTTCATTGAACAGCTTTTCTGAGAGACTGTTCACTCCATGTTCTTACCTGGTAAGTCTGAAAACAGTAGAATGCATTCATTGAATCCATTGGACAGTAGTCTGTCTCGCAACTGTTGCAAAATAGCTACCCCAATACAGAATGGGAATGAGGAATTGCCCAAGAGTAATGTGTCCCATAAGTGGAAGATCTTGTGTAGTGGAAACACATCTGTAAATACAGTCACAAAAATGGACAGATTCAGCAACCAAGGCATATATTTAGTGAGGAAGCAGGATTGAATTTCTCTCATGATGCAAAATTTGACAAAAGTTGTTTTAAATAATTGTTCTATCCATACATAACACAAAATTGTTTTTTGATTTTCAAAACAAAAAATCATTTTTTAAAATACTTTTCTTTTTGTTGGTTAGGCTTTACTTCTATGACTGGTTTAAGAGTTTGAAAATTTGTCTCTCTCCCAGATAACATAAGTGGTTGTGATTTAGCAATTTGGTATTCTGCTGTAAATTTCAACTGAAAATAGGAACACACTTGATTGATGATCTGAAACCACCAGTCAGAAACATCATCAAAACAAATTCATCACAACAGAAGTTAACATCAGTTTAAGTGTTAGTTGGCACCATTTCTTGTCAAAAAGCTATGCACAGCAGATCCATCAAAATTCTTCTCATGCAATTATTTCCTATAAACTATTTAAATGTTGCGAGCAAAAGTACCTGTTGTGATTCTTATTCTGTTTAACTCAAATTTATTAAAGAGGTACATTATGGCCTCATTTTGTAATGAGTGTGCATGTTAGAGACATCAATGAGCTGAGATTTCTGCCCTGACATTATGAATATTTATGTTAATTAACACAAATATTTTCAAGGATTTCTCCACCAAATTTTGATAGATAAAAATGAGTATTACTCACGTGTAAACATCGTGAGAAACCATGGAATGGCATAAAGCTAAAAAGTACAAACAAAAAGCATTCTTAGGGCAAAGTGAAATTATCTATTGCACAGGCAGAGTGATTAATTAATAATGGTGAGCTCCTGATTTTATACAGCAAAGAATACAATTTTAAAATAGCCACTTTTAAGATTAGATTAGATTACTTACAGTGTGGAAACAGGCCCTTCGGCCCAACAAGTCGACACCGACCCGCTGAAGCGTATACCACCCAGACCCATACTCCTACATTTCACCCCTTCACCTAACACTACGGGCAATTTAGCATGACCAATTCATCTGACCGGCACATTTTTGGACTGTGGGAGGAAACCGGAGCACCCGGAGGAAACCCACGCAGACATGGGGAGAATGTGCAAACTCCACACAGAGAGTCACCTGAGGCGGGAACTGAACCCGGTCTCTGGCACTGTGAGGCAGCAGTGCTAACCACTGTGCCACCATGTCGCCCACAAAGGACGCTTATATCCTGTCACCTTCAAACTTTCAAACTGGAGATACCATCTCAGACAGTCAAGCCCTTCTTAAGCACATATCTGGATTGCTGCTTCAGGGTAACACAGAGAAGGTGCCGCATTGTTGGAAGTTCTGTCCTTTAGATAAGGCATTAAATCCTACCTGCCATAAAAAGATCCTAAGCACTACATAGAGGAGCTGAAAGCTTTCTGATCTGCTAGCCAACATTTCTCCAATGGCACGGTGGGAGTTAGCACTGCTGCCTCACAGCGCCAGGGACATGAGTTCAATTCCTGCCTTGGGCAACTGACTGTGTGGAGTTTGCACATTCTCCCAGTGTCTGCGTGGGTTTCCTCCAGGTGCTCTTGTTTCCTCCCACAGTCCAAGATATGCAGACGAGCTGAATTGGACATGCTAAATTGCCCATAGTTTAAAGTGTATTAGTTGGGGATAAACGTAGGGGGGTGGGTTGCTCTTCTGAGAGTTGGTGCGGATGAAATGGGCCGAATGGCCTGTTTCCATACTGTAGGTAATCTAATCTAATGTTATTAACAATTGTTCAACTGTTTAATCACATCTCTGTCTCTGGGATCTTGGCAAATCCATAGTGGATATTGCATTTGTGCAGATGCTGATATAAGTCAGTGGCTGTGCAATTGGAGTCATAAAGTCCTACAGCACAGAGACTGGCCCAAACTGGTCAATGCTGACCAAAATGTCCATCAACACTAACCACAATTCCCTGCACTTGGCCCATATCCTTCTAAACTTTCCTATCCATGTATTTGTCCAAATGCCTTTTAAATGTTGTTAATGTACCCACCTCAACCACTTCCGCTGGCAGCTCATTCCACATGCATACTACCCTCTGTTTAAAAAAGTTGCCCCTCAGATTCCCTTTTATTCTTTCTCCTCTAACCTTAAACTGATGCCCTTTAGTCCTTGATCCCCAACCCTGGGATAAGGACCGACTACATTCACCCTATCCATGCGTCTCACGATCTTGTACACTTCTATAAGATCCCCCGTCAGTCTCCTACACTCTAAAGAAAAAAGTCCCAGCTTGTCCAACCTCTCCCTACAACACAGACCATGGAGTCCTGGTAACATCCTTGTAAATTTCTTCTGCGCTCTTTCCAATTTAATAACATCCTTCCTAAAGCAAGGTGACCAAAACTGAACACAATACTCCACGTGCAGCTTCACCAACATAATGTACAATTACAACATAACTTCCTAGTGTCTATACTCAACGCCCTGTCTGATAAAGGATAGTGTGCCAAAATCCTTCTTCACAGCCCTGTCTACCTGTGACTCCACTTTCCAAGAACCCTGCACCTGAACTCCAAGGTCCCTCTGTTCCACTAGACCCCTTAAGGCCCTAACAATTCACCATGAAACTCCTCCCTTGATTTGACTTTCCAAAATGCAAGATCTCACACTTATCTATATCAAACGCCATTTGCCATTTCTCGGCCCACTTCCCCAGCTGATCAAGGTCCTGCTGCAATTTGGGATCTGCTGAGGATGTAAAAGGTGCTACATAAATGTAAAATATTTTCTTTCTCTCATCTGAGAAATTCCTCTAAGAATTTTCAAGGAAGCTGTTGGACCGTATATCTCGCCTGGTTTACCATCTGCAGTAATGGTCTCAGCATTGCACAATATAAACGCGATTACAGAATTCTCGGCCAATCTAAATTATTTCCTGCCAGAAACTGCTGCAAGAAAGTAATTCTGTTTGGAAGCCCTCCCTCTGAAATTTCTCATGTCCACCATATGTGGGTGCTTGCTGGCACGCAATAGCTGCTACAGTTGCCTGTATAAGAAGTCACTGCACTTGAAAAGCAATCTGTGATGTGGAATGCTTCATATGTTTTGGTAACCAAACAAGATGATTAATTGAAACAAGCAATGCCTTCAAACGTCTGCACACAGGCATATGCCAAGTTCGATCTACAGCTAACAATTCAAGAGACATGAGTGATTGCCTTCGATTTAGTTCTGCTGTGTTACTTGGTGGGCTCCTTTAACCATATCCGCATGATGGGCTGGCTCCAATAGGGAAAACATGTTCTTTTATGCAGACTGTGAAAGAAGCACAGCCTGCAGGTATCATATGCATCAGGAAGCTGCCTAGTCTTTCACACAGTGAAATTCTTCACATTCATTATTTTTTCTTCAGGTTTTATGCCCATTTCAATCATAAGAACGTAAGATATATAATTGGAATTAGCCCATTCAGCCCAACTGGTTTGCTCCACCATTCGATCATGGCTGAAAAGTTTCACAACCCCATTCTCCTGCCTTTCTCCTGTAAATTTCAATCCCATTTATAATCAATAACCTCTCTCTCTCTCTCTGTCTTAAATTCACTCTATGATTTGGCCTCTACAGTCTTTTGTAGCAATGAGCTCCACAGATTCACCACCCTCTGGCTGAAGAAATTCCTCCTCATCTCGGTGTTAAGAGTTGTTCCTTCACTTGGAAGTTGTGGCCTCAAGTGCTTGTCTCTGTTACTAGTGGAAACATCTTCTCCACGTCCACCCTGTCCAGACCTCGCAGTATTAGAACATAGAAAGGTACAGCACAGAACAGGCCCTTTGGCCCACGATGTTGTGCTGAGATTTAATCCTAATGTAAAATATAGTAACAATCTATGCACCCCTCAACTCACTGCTATCCATGTGCATGTTCAGCAGTCGCTTAAATGTCCTCAATGACTCTGCTTCCACCACCACCGCTGGTAACACATTCCATGCATTCACAACTCTCTGTGTAAAAAACCTACCTCTGTCATCTCCTTTATACCTTCCTCCTAATATCTTCAAACTATGACTTCTCATACCAGTCAATCCTGCCCTGGGGAAAAGTCTCTGGCTATTGACTCTATCTATTCTACTCATTATCTTGTACACCTCGATCAGGTCTCCTCTCTTCCTCCTTCTCTCCAGAGAGAAAATTCCAAGCCTATTCAACCTCTCTTCATAAGGCAAGCCCTCCAGGCCAGGCAGCATCCTGGTAAACCTTCTTTGCGCCCTCTCCAAAGCCTCTGTATCTTTCCCATAGTAGGGCGACCAGAACTGGACACAGTATTCCAAGTGTGGTCTCACCAGGAACTTGTAGAGCTGCAGCAAAACCTCACGGCTCTTAAACTCGATCCCCCTGTTAATGAAAGCCAAAACACCATATGCTTTCTTAACAACTCTATCCACTTGTGTGGCAACTTTGAGGGATCTATGTACTTGCACACCCAGATCCCTCTGTTCCTCCACTTTGCCAAGAATCCTGTCTTTAATCCTATATTCAGCATTCGAGTTCCACATTCCAAAATGCATCACTTTGCATTTATCCAGGTTGAACTCCATCTGCCATTTCTTACCCCAGCTCTGCATCCTGTCTATGTCGCGCTGCAGCCTGCAGTAGCCCTCTATACTATCGACGACACCTCCAACCGTTGTGTCATTGGCAAATTTACTAACCCACCCCTCAAAATCCTCATCCAAGTCATTTATAAAAACTACAAAGAGCAGAGGCCCAAGTTCAGAGCCCTGCGGGACCCCACTCAATACTGTCCTCCAGGCAGAATACTTTCCATCTACAACCACTCTCTGCCTTCTGTCAGCCAGCCAATTCTGAATCCAGATAGCCAAATCTCACTGTATCCCATACTTCCTGACTTTACAAATGAGCCTACCATGGGGAACCCTATCAAATGCCTTGCTGAAATCTATATATACCACATCCACTGCTTGACCGTCATCGACCTGTCTTGACACCTCCTCAAAGAACTCAACAAGATTTGTGAGGCATGACCTGCCCCTCACAAAGCCATGCTGACTGTCTTTAATCACACTATGCTTTGCCAAATAGTCATAAATCCTATCCCTCAGAATTCTTTCCAAAACTTTGCTGACCACAGACGTGAGACTGACTGGTCTGTAATTGCCAGGGATTTCCCTATTACCCTTCTTGAAAAGAGGAACAACATTCGCCTCCCTCCAATCCTCCGGTACGACTCCTGTGGAGAGTGAGGAGGCAAATATCCTCGCCAGCGGCTTAGCAACCTCCTTTCTCGCTTCCCAGAGCAGCCTAGGATAAATCTGGTCTGGCGCTGGGGACTTATCAATCTTAATGTTTTCCAAACTTTCTACCACATCAACCTCATCATTCTTGATCTGGTCAAGACTGTATCCCAGCTCCTCTAAGTTTTCATTTATAATAAGTTCCCTTTCCTTGGTGAAAACCGAAGCAAAAAACTCTTTTAGGGCTTCCCCTATCTCCTCAGACTCCACGCACAAATTCCCTCCGCTATCCCTGATCGGCCCTACCTTCTCCCTGATCATTCTCTTATTCCTCACGTATGAGTAAAACGTCTTTGGGTTCTCCCTAATCCTTCGTGCCAAGCCTTTTTCGTGCCCCCTCCTGGCTCTCCTCAGTCCATTTTTGTGCTCCTTTCTAGCAAGCCTGTAATCCTCTAAAGCTGTGCTAGATCCTTGCTTCCTCCACCTTACATAAGCTGCCTTCTTCCTTTTGACGAGAAGTTCCTCTGTTCTAGTCATCCAAGGTTCCTTAATCTTACCTCTTCTTACATACCTCAGAGGAACAAATTTGTGCATCACTCACAACAACTGCTCCTTAAATAGTCTCTACATGTCTGCTGTGCCCTTTCTGTGGAACACTCCCAGTTTATACTTCCTAACTCCTGTCTGATAATTTCCAATTAAATATCTTCCCTTGGTAATTGCTCCTTTCACTTTCCAAGGCTATGCTAAATGTGAGGCAGCTGTGATCACTGTCACCAAAGCGCTCTCCCACTGCGAGATCTGACACCTGTCCTGGCTCGTTGCCGAGCACCAAATCCAAAATGGCTTCTCCCCTCATCGGCCTGTCGACATACTGAGTAAGGAAACCCTCCTGAACACACCTGACAAAACTGGCTCCATCCAAACCATCTACACTTAGGAGGCTTCAGTCGATATGGGGAAAGTTGAAATCACCCATAACAACAACCCTGCTACTTTTGCATTTTTGCAGAATCTGCCCGCCTATGAGATCTTCAATCTCTCTACTGCTATTAGGTGGTCTGTAGAAAACCCCCAATGCGGTGGCTGTTTCCTTGCTGTTCCTACCTTCCACCCATACTGACTCAGTAGACAAACCTCCCTCAACAACCTTCATTTCCGTAGCTGTGATGCACTCTCTGATTAGCAATGCTACACCCTTCCTCTTTTTCCATCCTCCTTGTTCTTTTTAAATGTTCTAAACCCTGGAACATCAAGCAACCACTCTTGCCCCAGTGAAACCCACGTCTTCGTTATGGCCACAACATCATAGCCCCAAGTACTGATCCAAGCTCTAAGTTCGTCACTCTTATTTCGGACACTCCTTGCATTAAAGCAGACACACTTTAACCGATCCCATTGTTTCATCGCGTGAGAATCCTTCCTTTTAGATTCAATATATCCTGTCACTGTCACGTCTGCAACTGACCTCCTTTCAGACATGTGGCTCTGATTCCCACCCCCCTGCCAAATTAGTTTAAACCCTCCCGAATCACACGAGCAAATCTCCCACCCAGGACATTTGTGCCCCTCCAGTTCAGGTGCAACCCGTCCTTCATGTACAGGTCCCACCTTCCCCAGAATGTACCCAATGGTCTAGGTATCTGAAACCCTCCCTCCTGCACCAGCCTCATAGCCACATGTTAAGCTGCAGTCGCTGACTGTTCCTCATCCCACTATCTCGTGGCACCAGTAGCAAACCTGAAATCACTGCTCTATTGGTCCTGCTCTTCAGCTTCCAACGTAACTCTCTGTAGTCACTTTTCAGATCCTCAGTCCCTTTCCTGGCTATATCATTGGTGCCAATATGTACCACGATTTCTGGCTGCTTACCCTCCCCCTTCAGAATCTTGTAAACCCGATTGGCAACATCCCGGACCCTGGCACCAGGGAGGCAACATACCTTCTGGGAATCGCGTTCCTGACCACAAAATCTCCTGTCAATCCGTCTGACTATTGAGTCCCCTACCACTAGCGCTTTTCTATTTTCCCCCCGTCTTTTCTGAGCCACAGTGCCAGGCTCAGTGCCAGAGACCTGACAACTGTGGCTTATCCCTGGTAGGCTGTCCTCACCAGCACTATCCAAAAAGGTATACTTATTGCTGAGGGGAATGGCCCCAGGGGATGCCTGCCCTGACCGTCAGTTCCCTTTCTTCCCCCTGACAGTAACCCAGCTGTCCTTATCCTGTATCTGGGGAGTGACCACCTCTCTGTACATCCTCTCAATTTCCCCCCTCAGCCTCCCGGATGATCCGTAGTTCATCAGCTCCAGTTCCCTAACTCGGTTTTTGAGGAGCTGGAGTTGGGTGCACTTCCCGCAGATGTAGTCAGCAGAGACATGTGAAGTGTCTCTCACCTGCCACAATCTGCAAGAGGAACATGCAACTGCCCTAACGTCCATAATCCGTTACTCTTATAGCCCGGACAGAACTAAACAAAGGAAGGAGAAGGAAAAACAAAGAAACCTGAAAACTTACCTAGTTTACAGACTCTTAGTTAGGTTAGAGGTGGTGGGTGGGAGGGAGGCCCTACGGTATAGATCTCCCCCACTTAAAGACCTTCCTCGCACGTCTCAGCAAATGGAGGCCCTCGAGGCCTGAAGTGAGTATTCTTTAGGTTCCAATGAAATCCCCTCATCCTTCTAAACTCCATCGAGTATAGACCCAGAATTCTCAACTGCTCCTCATATGTTCATTCATGGGATCATCCTTGTAAATCTCCTCTGGACTCCCTCCAACGCCAGCATATCCTTCCTTGGACATGGGGTCCAAAACTTTCACAATATTCCAAATGCAGTCTGACTGGAGTCTTATACCACCTCAGCAGTACATCTCTGCTCTCGTACTCTACCCCTCTTGAAGTGAATGCTAACGTTGCATTCATCCTTCCTAACTGCCAACTGAAGCCGAGTCCTCAACTAGAACTTCTTGTTGTGCTTCAGATTTCCTTTTCCCAATTTAGAAAACAGTATATGCCTCCTTTCTTCCCACTAAAGTGCATAATCTCACAATTCCACACATTGTACTCCATCTGCCACTTCTTTGCCCACGCTCCTAGCCTGTCCAAGTCCTGGGTAAGGATGGCAATTTTCCTTCCCTAAAAAGGACATTACAGAACCATATCATGTTTTATGACAACTGCTGATTGGTATGATCACCATTAAATCTAACCAATACCTTTTGACATTCAATAGCATTTCTATTGCAGAACCCCACACTGGTAACAACCTGGGAACTGCCATTGAACAATGCTAGTCATATTAATATTGAAGCTACAAGAGCAAGTCAAAAGCTAAGAATCTAGCAGCAATATTTCAATTTTTGACTCCCTAAAACCAGTCCATCACCTACAAGCACAAGTCAGGATGCGATGTTGCCTGTATGAGTATAGCTCCAACAACGCTTAAGAAGCTTGACACAATATGGCACTCAACTGACAGCACATCCACTCCCTCCACCACTGACACATAGCGTATGACTTTCAGGACACGCTGCAGAAATTCATCAACACTCCTGAGACAGCACTTTCTAAACTCACAGCCATCTAGAAGGATAAGGGCAGCAGAGACATGGGAACACCACCACTTGCAAGTTCCCTCCATGCTATCCTGCCTTGGAAATATATTACTGTTCCTTCATTTGGGTCAAATCCTGAAGCACTCTCCCTAATGACGTCGTGAGTGCTTCCTCCACCAAATGGTTCAAGGCGGCAACTCACCATCACCTGATTAAGGGCATTTAAAGATGGACAACACAGGTTGGCCCAGCCAGTGATGTGCCTATCCCTTGAATGAATGAAGGGAAAAAAAAAACATGTTATGGACACCAGTTTACAATTTTAAATTTTATTCATTGATCTTATAAGCTGCTGTTTTGGAATTTGAACCACAGAGCATTAACTTGGGCATCTGGATCACTGGTCCAGCAACATTAACACTGTGCCATTATTTCACAAGAGATACTTGAGCAGAAAAGTGACCACGAAGCTGTTGGGAGTGTCATAAAAACCCAGCTGGTTCAACTAATATCCTTTAGGGAAGGGAACCTCACATCTTAACAATTTCAGTCTCACAGCAACATGATTTAGTACCTGTTGGTGTGCTGAACTGATCCAGTGATTCCCTCTTTTGTGCTAGAATATTAAAGGAAACTAGAAATGGGCGACAAGTACACTGTACCAGCATCTTCAGATAGAAAGAACTGTTATGTTCCACTGAGTAAACAACATTAGATTTTAGCAACAAGACAACTATTGTATTTTAATACAACTTCCACAAACTGCAATATTCAGGATCATTGTTTGACTTAAAAAAAAAGTGAGCATCTAATTTTAATTTAAAAGCTTACATTAAACACCCATTTTTCACAGCTGATGTCTGCAGGATTTTGAAGCAGCACTGTAAATACAACAGCACAGTAGGGAAAAAATGGTTTTCCCTGTAACTTTTGCACCTGAGTTCAGAGTCTGTCAACCAGATGTTCTGTCGCTCACTGACAGAGTGTGGGGTTGTGGACAATGAGGAACCATGTACAGCTTTGTGAAGTATACACGCATACAGAGATCACTGGAAAGTGAATTATTTATAGTGTTCAAGTGGCATGCTTAGATTCAAGTCTTTTTTTAATCATCAGATGATAAGTCTCCAAGGGAAATTTAATTTTGGCCATGACAGGTTTACAGGGATAACAAAGGCACAAGATCCTGCTCACAATTAAGTGACCTCAAAGCTCAAGAGTACTGAAGAGTTCATGTCACTTTGTACAGATTTTAGGAAAGTGGAGTTATTTGCACTTTGGACCCACATAGAACATTCAGTACTTTTGACTGTTGGCAGCTTCCTGCTTCAATTTACTTCAACTTGACGGACTACAGCTGACTTCACAAAAGCAAATATTTACTGCTTTCCATTCAGATCTAAATCCTCAACATTACAGAATGGCTAAAGGCAAGAACAAACAAACAACAATGGCATTGATGGTGTTTTGGCTGCCACATGAAGATAAAAAGATCTAAACTCAGCCACATTAGGGAGATTTAAACAATCCTTGGATAAGCACATGGATGACGATGGGATAGTGTAGAGGGATGGGCTGAGAATAGTTCACAGGTCAGCGCAACATTGAGGGCCTGTTCTGCGCTGTATTGTTCTATGTTCTATATACAGAATCCCAATATGACTGGCCTCGATCATTTCACATTTAATCATTTATTCTGAAGTGTCATTCTGGGGTTGAATCACAGTTATTTTCCAATGCAACAATGCACAGAAAATTAATCTGGGTTTGTTGCTGAAGATTGAGGAAAGGAAATGCAACTTACGCTAATTTTTAATTACTCCTTTGGGATTGATGAAGTCTTGAGAGTAAATGTCTCAGCTGAAAGGTAACGTTTCTGACAATGCAACGCCCCTCAGTACTACAACGGACTGCAAGGCTAAACCACGGGCTCAAGTCTTGAGTCTACAACCTGCCGAATTACATTCAAGACTTTTACCAGCTGCCTTCAAAGGTTCAGCTACTGAAATGCCAGAGCACTGGGATTTACCACATGCCGCTAATGTTGCACTCAAAACTTATACTAGGGATCTCAAAAAGGCATCAGTCCCTCTCCTTGAATTTGCATAGCAACCAAACCGGTCTCAGAAAATGCTCTGGACACCTACACTGAAGCCTCCACCAACGTGGCTGAGCTTTTCCTGTGGATGGAGCGCTCATACAACACCCACCATGTTGGATCCTGCCTGATGTACAATTGTTAAAATAAGCTCAATGCATGTAGGTGTTACATTTATAAAGGCTATGCTGCCATCTATCAACATAAACCAGGACTGCATCATCTTACAATCATAGGATCCCTACAGTGTGGGAAACAGGCCTTTCAGTCCAACAAGTCTACTCTTCACTTCAAATACAACATGAATTTGGTGCTTTTTTAAAAGTCGGCAGTTACTCTTGATTTTAAAAATCAATGGCAAAAACAAAAACAGAAGTCTGGAAGCTTACGAAAAATACTCAATTGGCTGCATGGCAATCATGAACCAGTCATGCGGTCCGTGCAACTACATAACCATTCCTTCATTGTTGCTGGTCAGAATTCTTATACTCCCTTTTTAATAGCACAATGGCTGCATTCACAGCACAAGGGCTGCCGTGGTTCAAGGTAGTGGCTCACCGTAACCTTTGCAATGGCAATTAGGTCTGGATAATCAATGCTAGCATAGCCAGGAATGCCCACACCCCATGAAGGAATAAATGGAAGTGTCCTTCATGCCCTCAACATTGTGATTGGTGCCGCTGTGGTGTCAAGATATATTCAAAATTTCTGAGACTCATGCCACTTAGTTGGAAGGTTATGGGTTCAAAGCCCCATATCAGGAACTTGAGAATGTCGTATGGCTGACACTCCAGTGTAGTATCAGGAGAGTGCTGCACTGTTTATTGGATGAAACCTCAACTCTGAGGCCACACTTGCCCTTTCTATTGAACATAAAGGATCCCAAATGACTTTTTAATGAGGAGTTGGGAGATTAGCCCAGTGGTCTGGATAATATTCACCAACTCACTGTATAACTTCAAAAGAAAATAGGTGATCTGGTTATCATCTTTCAGTGATGACACTTCAAAAGCTGTAAAATGGCTTTGGGATGTCCTGAATAGTGTACATTCAGAGTCCTCTTTTAAAAACCCTTCACTTGGAGTGACGAGGACTTACTGTGGGTTTTTAACTCTCACATTTTCCTGAGAAAGAGTCACAGAGACATAGTCAGCAGGGAAACTGAGTCTTTGGTCCAACCAGTCCATGCTGACCAGAATCCCAAACTAAATTAGCCCCACCAGCCTGCACTTGGCCCATATCTTTCCAAACATTTCTTATTCATGTATTTATCTAAATGTCTTTTAGATGTTCCTGCATCCACCACTTCCTTTAGAAGGTACATTTTCACACTCAAACCACTCTCTGTGTAAAGAAAAGTTGTCCGCCATTTCTTTCTTAAATATTTCTCCTCTCACCTTAAAAATATGCCCGCTGGTCTTGAAATCCCCCACTCCAGGGAAAAGACCCATGCCATTCACCTTACCTATACCCCTCATGATTTTATAAACTCCTCACGATTCTTCAAGGTGACTCCTCAACTTCCTACATTCCAATCAAAAAAGTCCCAGTCATATCTAGCCTTTCCTTATAACTCAAACCCTCCATTCCCACCCACATCCTGGTAAATCTCTTCTAAACCCTCTTCAGCTTAATAATATCCTTCCTATAACAGGGTAACCAGGACGGCACGCAATACTCCACAAGAGGCCCACTTGACCTATATAACCTCAACATGACATGCCGACTCCTATCATCAAAGGACTGAGCAATGAAGGCAAGCTTGCCAAACACCTTCCAAACCGCCCTGTCTACCTATGATGCAAACTTTAAAGAATTATGTACCTGAACCCCTAGGACTTTGTTCTACAACATTTTCCAAGGCCCTACTTTTAATTCTAGAAGTCCTGGAAAGGGTATTACACTGGGCAATGTCTCTCTGACTTTGTAGGGATAAGGGGAGCAGTGCATACCATCAACAGGATGCACCACAGCAACTCACCAATGCTCGTCAAAGGCACTGATTAAACCTTTGCTTCTACTACAGGCATTTGGGCACACCACCAGTTGCAAGTTCCCTTTTAGGTATGCATGAACCTGACTTGGAACTATATCATTATTCCTTCATTGTTGCTGGTCAGAATCCTTATACTCCCTTTTTAAAAGCACTATGGCTGCAGCAAAAGTACACGGGTTGCAGTGGCTCAAGGTAATGGCTCATCATAACCTTTGCAATGGCAATTAGGTCTGGATAATCAATGCTAGCATAGCCAGGAATGCCCACACCCCATGAAGGAATGAATGGAAGTGTCCTGCATGCCCTCAACATTGTGGTTGGTGCCGCTGTGGTATCAAGATATATTCAAAATTTCTGAGATGATTAATTGCATCTTCTGCATAGTTTCTCAACAAAGGGCAGCCTTTTAAGATGTTATCAATGATACAGTGCGACATTTTGCAATATTAACTAGAGCAACTGAATGAATCGAACGCTGTGCACCAACAGGTTTCTTGTGATTATGTATAATTCAGGTTTAATCATTGCATACCACACAATACAGCCAAGTGGCAACAGTTTTAGCCAAATAATAAATGAATTATTTTTGAAGTATAGTCAATATAAGAAACATATTTGCCTAATTCAGCTCAGCAAAGTCCCACAAACATAACAATGTGAAAACAACCAGATAATCTGTTCTTGCGATGTTAATTGAAGGACAAATTTCAACTGTGACACTGGCCTTAACCGCCCTGCTCTTTTAGAAATGCTGCAATGTAATTGTTTATGGTCAGAGCAGACGGGAGCTTGGTTTTCCATCTTGTGTCGACCGCACTCTCTGTGTGGTGTCAGGCTTTGATTTTTGTGCTCAATTCCTGGAGTGAGCTTCAGACTCAGAGGAGGCAAAAGTGCACCAACGATGTTAAGGCTGACACCATAGTAAGTGGACTCGAATCCATAGCAGCATATACAGCTTGGCTGTAGAATAAAGGATTCTGATAGATTGAATGACTTTTCCTAACTTTGCATAACCCAGAGTTCTTGCTCCTCGATATTTCATTGCAGAATGGATCACTGTATTTACATTGGAAACAACTAGGAATTGAAATCCTAAATCCAATTCTACAAACACAAATTGAGTTGATTGTATAATTTCACAAGTCTATCCCTATTAATTACTTTATTTCATGTTTTACAATATCCACAACATAATTGCCAGCTCAATGTGCACATGGCCCTCTTAGCCAGCCTTACTCAATAAAGTGTTCACATTTCAGAGAATCCCTAACTAAAATTAACTGCACAGACAGAACAGGAACTTCTTACTGGCATTTCATGGTAACCCTATTTAATAAATAAAGTGTTATGGAGAAAGGGGGTTATTCATCAGAAAATGATCATCATGGTTTAAGAACACAGCTATCTTCTTACCCTTTGCTATGCCTCAGTCATAAATGCAAGAGTAAGTTAGACTGATTCAGACATCATCTCACAGGAACAGACTATCCTCGGCAACTAGAACCACACTAGCATATGCAAACATTTTAACAGCAGTAGTTCAAACTTCCCTGATGAAAGATTAGTCTGGTTTCGCTGAAATAGGATTAGTGCTTGAGCATCAGCTTTAGGACATGCAATGATTTAAAGTGCATACAACTGGTCATCACAACAAATACAAGTGAATGTGGGTGTGCTACTTTCTTCAGCTCTGCGTTATTTATACAGAATACTGTTTACTTACTTAAAAGCTAATAACACTGAAAGTAGGGGTGGGTGTATGATATATCACAATGGATTTCTGGTCTTTAAATTTCATCACGTTTAGTTACCAAAGTTAAAGTAGCATTAAAATATCTTTAGCTGCAAGATAAAGTTGACTAAAATGTAAAGTGCATCAGTTGAGCTTCGTTTATTTGCTTACTTTTAAAATCATGGTTTGGCCAAGTACACACTCTTAAAATGCAAGGTCATGAGTTCAAGGCCTGATCCAATAAATAACATAAGCTGCTAATCCTGTGCAGTCGTGAGGAAATTTCACATGTGGGAGATGCTCTATTATGCCAAGTATGGCTTATTTTGTGTGTGGATTGTAACCCACCACTGTGAAGGTGAACATTCCCTTCCTTCTGACTTTGCAACCAATCACAGGAAACATACTTGGGTTCAGCATCAACAGAGGTCAAGTGCAGTTATTATATGAGAATGACATTATTTAGACACACCCTAGCCTTTATTATACCTGCATGGCTTTTCCTCTCTCACAATGTGAAATTCTTATCACCTAATGAGCTCCATGCTTGACAAAACCTTCCATTACTTTTCCTGCTCAGACTACCACAATGTGGAATCACATTCATCATCAATTCACACAATAGCTCTCTGTACACCTCTGGTACCAACACTTCTTTCAAATATCTCCTGTCTCATTTTCAAAATCCTGGTTGTTTACCATTTCCTCCACAAGCCTTGGTTTCTCCGTCAATCTCCGACCCCACGACCGACTCCGCCCCCACTCCCAGCTCCAGCCCCACACCAGGTCCTAGCTCCCAGCCCTGCCGTATTTTCACTATCCCTCCAGACCTCCCCCTCTCTGAGGATGAACGATCAGTCCTCAACAGAGGCCTCACCTTCATCCCCCTACTCTCCCGGATCAATGAGTTTGACATGCGGCTAGATATCGAGCATTTCTTCCGCCGCCTTCGCCTCCACGCCTACTTCTACAACCAGGACTCCCGCCCACCCTCTGATGACCCCTTCGCCCACCTCCAACACACCCCATCCACCTGGACACCCCGTGCTGGCCTCTTACCTGCCCTCGATCTCTTCACATCCAACTGCCGCTGCAACATTGACCGCCTCAACCTGCCCACCCCTCTCACCCACTCCAACCCCTCACCCTCACAACACGCAGCCCTCCACTCCCTCCGCTTCAACACCAACCTCACCATCAAACCGGCAGACAAGGGAGGCGCAGTGGTAGTTTGGCGCACTGATCTTTACACCGCTGAAGCTAGACGCCAACTCGCAAACACCTCCTCCTACTGCCCCCTTGACCATGACTCCACCTCACACCACCAAACCATCATCTCCCAAACCATCCACAACCTCATCACCTCAGGGGATCTCCCATCCACTGCCCCGCAACCCCGCACCGCCCATTTCTACTTCCTACCCAAAATCCACAAACCCGACTGCCCCAGCCGACCCATTGTCTCAGCCTGCTCCTGCCCCACCGAACTCATCTCTGCATACCTCGACACGGTCCTGTCCCCCTTAGTCCAAGAACTCCCCACCTATATTCGGGACACCACCCATGCCCTCCACCTCCTCCATGATTTGCGCTTCCCCGGCCCCCAACGCCTGATCTTCACGATGGACATCCAGTCTTTCTCCACTTCCGTCCCCCATCACGAAAGCCTCCAAGCCCTCTGCTTCTTCCTCTCCCGTCGACCCAACCAGTACCCTTCCACTGACTGAGCTGGTCCTCACTCTTAACAACTTCTCCTTCCAATCCTCCCACTTCCTCCAAACCATGGCCACCCGCATGGGCCCCAGCTATGCCTGCCTCTTCGTCGGATATGTGTAACAGTCCATCTTCCGCGGCTATACTGGCACCACCCCCCACCTTTTCCTCCGCTACATCGATGATTGTATTGGCATTACCTCATGCTCCCACGAGGAGGTTGAACAGTTCATCCACTTTCCTAACATCTTTCACCCCAACCTCAAATTTACCTGGACTGTCTCAGACTCCTCCCTCCCATTCCTAGACCTCTCCATTTCTATCTCGGGTGACTGACTCAACACAGACATTTACTACAAACCGACTGACTCCCACAGCTACCTAGATTACACCTCCTCCCACCCAGCCCCCTGGAAAAACGCCATCCCATATTCCCAATTCCTCCGCCTCCGCCGCATCTGCTCCCAGGAGGACCAGTTCCAATACCGAACAACTCAAATGGCCCCCTTCTTCAAAGACCACAATTTCCCCTCCACCGCGGTCGACGACGCTCTCCACCGCATCTCCTCCACTTACTGCACCTCTGCCCTTGAACCCTGCCCCTCCAATTGCCACCAGGACAGAACCCCACTGGTCCTCACCTTCCACCCAACCAACCTCCGGATATATCGTATCATCCTCCGTCATTTCCGCCACCTCCAGACAGACCCCAACACCAAGGATATATTTCCCTCCCCACCCCTATCAGCATTCAGGAGAGACCATTCCCTCCGCGACTCCCTCGTCAGGTCCACACCCCCCCACCAATCCAACCTCCACTCCCGGCACCTTCCCCTGCAACCGTAAGAACTGCAAAACTTTCACCCACACCTCCCCCCTCATGTCCCTCCAAGGCCCCAATGGATCCTTCTATATCAGTCACAAATTCACCTGCACCTCCACACACATCATTTACTGTATCCGCTGCACCATATGTGGCCTCCTCTATATTGGGGAGACAGGCCGCCTACTTGTGGAGCGTTTCAGGAACACCTCTGGGACACCCGCGCCAACCAACCCAACCGCCCCGTGGCTGAACACTTTAACTCCCCCTCCCACTTCACCAATGACATGCAGGTCCTTGGCCTCCTCCATCGCCAGACCCTGGCCATACGACGCCTGGAGGAAGAGTGCCTCATTTTCCGCCTAGGAACCCTCAAACCACACGGGATGAATGTAGATTTCTTCAGCTTCCTCATTTCCCCTCCCTCCACCTTATCTCAGTCCCAACCCTCTGATTCAGCACCGCCCTCTTGACCTGCAATCTTCTTCCTGACCTCTCCGCCCTATCACCCTCACCTCTTTCCACCTATCGTATTCCCAGCGCCTCTCCCCCAAATTCCCTCCCCCCTACCTTTTATCTCAGCCCACTTGGCACATCAGCCTCATTCCTGAAGAGGGGCTTATGCCTGAAACGTTGATTCTCCTGCTCCTTGGATGCTGCTGTGTTTTTCCAGCACCACATTTTTCAACTTTGGTTTCTCCCCAAGACAGCCTCCCATCACCTTATTTACCTCCTTTCATTTGATCCAAGCACCACCCACCATTCAAAATACATCAATTATAAACAGAACACAAGATTTTCACACCAATATTTAAATTCATACAGAGTCATAAAGCTGTACAGCACAGAAACAGACCCTTTGGTCCAACTCGTCCATGCCAATCAGATATCACAAATTCACCTAGTCTCATTTGCCAGTATTTGGCCCATATGCCTCTAAACCCTTCCAATTCATATACCCATCCAAGTGCCTTTTAAATGTTGTAATTTTACCATCCCCCGCCACTTCCTCTGGCAGCTCATTCCATACATGCACCACCCTCTGTGTCAAAAGGGTTGTCCCTTAGGTTTCTTTTAAATCTTTCCCCTGTCACCTTAAACCTATCACCTCTAGTTCTGGACTCCCCCACCCCAGGGAAAAGATCTTGGCTATTCACCCCATCTACGCCCCTCATGATTTTATAAACCTCTATCAGGTCACCCTTCAGCCTCTGAAGCTGCTGGGAAATAAACCCCTAGCCTATTTAGCTTCTCCCTATAGCTCAAATCCTGTTGCTGTGTTTTGGAACTTTAGAAAAATTCAGATCAGGTTATAGACTGCAAGAATCACTGGGCAATAACTGCTACCACTTTGGTGTACCTGCTAGATGTTCAGTGCAAGACAGTGTGAAATGAGAAAACGCCTCTCAACAAATAATGTATCATCCTGCACTCCAACCCATACAACCCATCAATATTCAAGGTTAAAACTATGAAGATAAAATCTTTCCCGGTCATCCCTTCCCCCCCCCCAAATAAAAATTCAGCGCAGAAGACTTTTAATTGAAAACTCCAGGATAACAATCGAACATTATAAACTACGTTATCAAATATGGCACAGAGGTTGGTTCACTGACAACATTTTAAAGATTGCAACAATGGGACAATTGTTTCTCCACAGACAATTTCAGAAACATAGATGTATATAAATAAGATGGAGGCTTCTAAAAGGTTTAACAATAGCAAACTCCTTTTGAAAGATTATATTGACACACTATTAAATACTTCTGATGGTTTAGATTCCATGCTACTTTTTTTGAGGGATGGGGAAGGAGGAAATTCTCCTCTGATTTGTCGAGGCTCCTTTGGACTTTGGAAACTGCATTCATTACTTAAACTGAATAGTCTTCCTTTACAAAAACCAAAAAAAAAACCTGCAGATGGTGGATATCAGAAACAAAAAAACAAAAACAGAAATTGCTGGGAAAACTCAGCAGGTCTGGCAGCCATCTATGGACAGAAATCAGAGAGAGAAGAATCAGTCCTGAGAAAGTGTCACTAGACCGGAAATGTTCATCCTGATTTCTCTCCACAGATGATGCTAGACCTGCTGAGTTTTCCCAGCAATTTCTGTTTTCATTTTTGTTTCAGTCTTCCTTTACTTTTGACATATTTTTCTGCAACCAAGTAACAGTGACTCATAACCAATCTCAATCTACTTTTGCCTCCAGTCAGTATGGTCAGGCTGAATCACTGCACAGGACTTCAAATTCCTTGAAGTTGAACTAGTCTTTGTTGCTCTTTCAAGAAATCGAGATGTTTTAGATAATTTAGTGAGAATACAGTAAAACATTACAAATACAGCCTTAAAAGCTGATGAAATATCACGCTGAAACTACTCATTCAAAAAAATTACATCTGCACAAAAGGACAGACTTTCTCTATTCCAACTCAGTTTATCATTATTATGAGTTTATCCACATTCCATTCTTCCATTTCTTCTATTCCTGAGCTCATTGCATCACTATTTCTGAGACAAATCCTGTTTCAGAGATGTATTTCAATCTCTTTGAGATGCATTTAGTTCCATAGCTTGATGCAACAACATTGTGCAACACCAACATCTTGAACCTCCACCCAACAGGCCTTTTCTCTTCTGTACAATTCACGTCAAGACAATAACAATTAAAAACAAAAACAGGCCATTCAGCCCCTCTAGTCTACTCCACCATTCAACAGGACCATGGCTGATCCAACATTCCTCATGTCCACTTTCCCTGTAATTTGTGATTGCCCGACCAATCAAGAATTTATCACAGCCTTAAATGTACACAAGGACTTTGCCCCCATAGCTCTGTGTGCTTAGGAGTTCCACAGACTCTCAACTCTCAGAGAAGACATTCCTCCTCACTCAAGTCAGTCTTGACCTGGCATCTTTTTATTCTGAGACGACACCCTCTGGCCCTATGCTCACCCATGAGGAGAAACATCCTCTCAGCATTTACCCTGTCAAGTGCTTAAGAGTCCTATATGTTTTAATGAGATCATCTCATATTCTTCTCAACTCCAGTGAGTAGCGCCCCAACCTGTTTAACCTTTGGTCATAAGACAATCCCTCCTTACGAGAGATCATCCAAGTGAACCTTCTCTGAACCACCTCCAATGAAATGATATTTTTCCTTAATAAAGAGATCAAAATGACTCCCAAAACTCTATAGTCAAGTTTAAGTTACTTACACCTGCCTTTCAATTGTTAGATCCCTCGCTGTAACATTTTCTCCTTCCTGAAATTTGCTATTAGATACACACTAATTGGCTGGATTCACAGTCCCATTTTTAGCTTTGTCTTTTATCTCTTCCTTCCTTTATTTTAAAACCTTAGAGAGGCAACTTGCAATGCTCCAGAATTCCGTGAATTCCAATACTAACCTTCACACTGCTGTCATTTCTCACCATATGCTGTAGGCTCAGACTGCAAAGTCACCAGTTTCCTGAGGTTATAGTTACACATTAGATTTATCACATGATAGTAAATTAGAGCAGAGATTATCTTTATAAATCTGTCTTGGACACATTTTCAAATGGTGCACTTTTAAGACAGCACAACAGTTTAGTTGTAGACTAAGTATACTCAGAGCATTTGTCTACTTCTAAAGGAGTATGGAAAGTTTATTCAAATAAAAAGATACAGGAGGTTGACGTATTTACATTCGCTTGAGAATGTCTGCTTTGCCCTTTGGTGAACAAGCAGAGAGGTTAACCCTTTCCACTGACATGAATGGTTTGTTCACCACACCGCCACCTTTGTGTTACTGGCTGTAAAGTTAAATGCAGAGGATTATTACATTCTAACTCTGTAAATTGTCAGGTATGACTGGACAAATTAATGGGCAACAAGTGATTTGAAATTTAAGAATCTATTGGCAAGACACGAAAGCTGGGTTTTCTACTCTGGGTTGGGAACCTGGCTGCTGGTTCCATTCTGGGTTCCAAACCCACATGGTGTGCTTTAGACTCGGCCACATGGACATTTTAAAGAGTCGGGTGAATTAATGGCAGTGGGGTGTAGCTTGGCTCCCTTGTAGCTTCCATTGCAGCTTGATAGCTGGAAAACACAAGACAGGTTCAAGGGGCCAAACAGCCTACTCCTGCTCCAAATTTGTATGATACTATGACAGTAACCTCTGCCCAGGTCATGTCTTTCCCACAGGCCTAGAACATTCCTAACCCTGATAATATTCATGTCACGGCACGGACCATACATAAACAAAGTGGCTGAACAAAGATTAAGCAACTTCTGAGATGGGTAAACAAAAATCACGTCAGACAGCTAAGAGTTCTTCGATTTGATCTAAAATGAATACTTTGGCTAGCTTCAGGGGACTGACGACAGGGGAAACCGCCACTTCCAGCTACAAAGATCAGCTTGTTCCATTCATTTGTCCAACTGTTCGGTGGAGACTGACATCACCAGCCATGGAGATCAGCTTCATTACTGTCACTAGCACCTACCCGTCTCCCAAACCTAATCTGGCGCCAGCAGACTGCTCTCATGTGTTGTAGGTCATGTGTCTTGTCTGCTTGTTTAGTTTCTACTTAACGAAGCTGTTAGTTCTTAAATGGCTATTAAATCATGAGCTTATCTCCTTTTCTCACACGATATTTCTTGGACTAAATCCTTATACTAAACAACCCATGAGCTGTACTCTCATGAATTAACTCAGGTTAGACTGTGGTCATAAAACTTACAATGAAATCCAGGATGGACTGCTTTAGTCAACAGGATTGGAAAGAATATCCTGAGGCAACCTGAGGTTTAGGTTGGTGGATATAGATTTAATACCAGATTTCACACGGGAATTTGATAAATATTTGAGGGGATAAAAGTTACAGGGATATGACAAAAGAGTGGCGGTCTAGGTCAACTTGCATTTCTCCTCAAAAGAGCTGGTGGAAACCCGATGGGCTGAATAGTCTCCTTCTGTGTTGTAGTGTTGTGTCACTCCATGATTGAGATCGAAGAAATGCAAGTATTTGTGCTAACATGGTTCTTTTCAGAATATGAGCATATCCCAAAGTGTTTTACTAACAGGATGACATACTTTTGAACTGTAGTTATTGTTAAACTGCAAGAAATGTAGCAGCCAATTTACCTACAGCAACATGTTAATGACTGGTTAATTTGTTTGATTGGTATTGGAGTGAAGCATAAATACAGCTTTCGAATCTTTTACATTCACCTGAAAGTGAAGATTGGATTTCAGTTTAATATCTGGTTAGCACAGTGGCTCAACAGTTAGCACAACTGCCTCACAGCGCAGGGCACCCAAGACCGATTCCACCCTCAGGTGATTGTCTGAGTGAAGTTTGCATATTCTCCTTGTGTCTGTGTGGTTTTCCTCTGGGTGCTTTGGTTTCCTCCCATAGTCAAAAGATGTGCAGGTTAGGTGGATTAGCCATGGGAAATGCAGGGTTACAAGGATGGTGGGGTCTGGGTAGGGTACTCTTTGGAGAGTCAGTGTGGACTCGAAGGGCTGAATGGCCTACTTTCACACTGTAGGGATTCTATTATTTCACCCAAATAGTATCAGCAACTGACAATGACTGGAGTGGTAGCCAGGTGTATGCACTAGAGTCTTTGGAATACAGCTTAGACACACTTGGAGGCATGACTGCTATCATGGAACCAAGGATAATACCCAATAAATACTGCAGCCCTCAGCTTTGGTCCTATCCCATCCTTTCACCAATTACTGACTCCTTGCTGAGGTAGTTCTCTTTAAGAAATGCAGTATAGAGCAAATATATTTGCTTACAGATGAAAAGTGCATAAACTACCCAAAACCCTACAGTTTCATACCAAGCCCAAACTTGTCCATATCCAATTTTCACATCGGCATCAGGAATTGAAACAAATTTTTTTACAGAGAAATCATGGACCTT
Organism: Chiloscyllium punctatum; assembly: GCF_047496795.1. Classification (NCBI taxonomy): domain Eukaryota; kingdom Metazoa; phylum Chordata; class Chondrichthyes; order Orectolobiformes; family Hemiscylliidae; genus Chiloscyllium; species Chiloscyllium punctatum. The sequence continues at coordinate 12,323,221 of NC_092752.1, forward strand.
TGAAGTTGACAGATTGTAAGGGGCAGAAGAACCAGCATATAAAAGGAAACAAATTGTTCTAGTTTAGTCAGAGAAGAAACTTGTATTCCAGTGCTGTTTGACTCCACCAGCTTTACAATACAAATCGGTTGATGTTTTAAAGGCAGGTACTGGGAACATATTAAACAGGGACAGATACCTAAAACGGCTAAATGCTAAATTTATGCTAGTCTCTGAATACTGCTACTTAGTTACAGCATCGCCTGTGCTCCATGATCAGAATATGAAAATGTTGCAACCATATACAATTCTGAAACTTGTTGTAAACACATTATGTAAGCTATGATGTGAGCAGTTAGTTGAGCTGCTCTGATTTAACTTGAGATAGGAATGTTGTCTGAGACACAAGTTTTTTTAAAAAACTTCGAACAGCATTGTGGTTTCTTCTCCAAACTGTGAAGGGCATTGGGAAGCTTGGAATTACAGGATAAATTCTGCCATTTACCTGCGCTACTAAGAAATTAATTGAAATATTCCAATTAATATCTTCATTTTATATGACACAGAAAAGGTCTTAAAATTTAAAAGACATATTTTATGTTTATGAATTTGCAACCACTTAATTCAAAACAGACAATGGAAACTGTAATTGATATTATTGACATCAAAGTTACTTTCACTATTGTGGAGTCTGAACGTATGTTAAGCTCGAAATTTTTGTCACTTCCTGATCACGTGGTTTTCTCCAGTGCCTTTCGTCTTTGAACTGATTGATGAGTGTTGCATGGCAACGATTTGAGTTGACATTCGTCGGCCTTTACCTTTCTTACAAGTCATGTCCCCAGCCCTTTTGGTCTCCAAATCATAAGGTTGACAGCTCAGGGATAGGAGCACATAACTGGGGCCAGCACCTCAGCACTGTACTAAAGCAGCAATGCAAGCTCAGAAATCCCATCTTTCGGATGAGATGTTAAACCAAGGCCCCTTCTACTCCCACTCCGGTCAGACATTAAAAGATACTATGGCCCCATTCAAAGAGCACGGATTCATATCTAACATTCTCTATCAACCATCCCCATCCTAAAGAGATTAACACAGCATTACTTAATTTTGCCATTTGTGGAACTGATCTGGCAAATTACTGCAGATGCTGGAATCTGTACTGAAAACAAAAAAATGCTGACGAGCTCACGTCAGCTCTGATGAAGTGTCATCTAGACTCGAACCGTTAGCTTGCTCTCTCTCCATGGATGCTGGATGACCTCTTATGATTTTCAGCATTTTTTGTGATTTGGGTGTACAGTAGCTGGTGCATTTACCACCAAAATAACAGCAACCATAACTCAGAACGTAATCAATTGGCTGCCACGCATTTTGGAAGAATTGTTAGGGTGCTATACAAACGTAACTTCTTTTGATCTGTGGTCACAATCAGCAGATCACTCCTGATTATAACAATGACGTTTGTACAGAACCAGACGATACTCCAAAAGGAGGATTCTCTTACTCTCAGCCTCCAAAGCGGCAGTTTTATGGTGCGCACTCGCATCACCCTCCTTAGCATTTGACTATCCAATCTAATTTCATTTATTATCAAGGGAAAAACCATAGAATATTTTGACAGTTATTATTTTCTCAAGTGCAGGCTGACATTTTTTTCTTATAAGCAGTGCCCTAGATGTAACTCCCACCGCAAATCTGAGGTCCACTTTTAGTCTGTTAAAACCACATTAGAGGACATTGAAATTCATGAGGGAAATTGACAAGGATCTTTAGTACTTACATCTGGAATGAAGCCAATCTCATTGAGATGGTTACTCAGCTCTGGGTCATGAAAAGCAATCATCTGGGAAAATACTGTCAGATACTCTGCAACAAGGAGAAAATTTATTAATCGTCAAACAAAAATACACTGATCGTTGGATAATGCTGATTGCTTCACAACCGGTCATACAGAGACTATTCACTGAAACACAGAAAACCCAGCCACAGTTTTCAGGCTACACAAAGACGACCCTAAGTGATTGACTTAGGAATGACCTGTGTCTCAATAGCCACAACCTGAGACCATAAGAGGCAATATCTCGGCTTTGTGACATACAAATAGTGACCCCCGTAATAGTGTGTGGGAAAGGCATCACTAACCAACATGGTTCGATTTTACAGCACAAAAGCACTGCTTTCACGTGGAACAGTCACACTGAGAAGCTTTCACTCAAAGTATTACTGAAATATGTCGAGAAGTATCAGGTTTTTACAAAAAAATATGATGCAGATATAAAGGGACGACTTGTACAATGACACAGCATCTTGATGTTCCTGGACTCTAATGAGCTCTCAAATAGTGAGGCTGAAGCTTTAAGAAGGTGGCAATGCCAAGGAAGGGGAACAAAGAGTTTTGCCAGAAACAGGAAGCTTTCGTTAGGAGGAAAGAACAAAAGCATTTTAGTTGAATGGACATGACTGAGCGGAAATTTCATAAAAGCATTCATAATTATGAAGGGGTTTAATGGGATACCTGGGGAAACATTTTCATCAGTTAGTGAAACAATAAGTCAAGGATGCAATTTTCAAGACCACCCTCAAAAAGAATGAAAGGAGATAAAAGAAAAACTATGTCTACGTTTTAAGATAATTAAGAAATGTAATGCAACTAACCAGCGAGTGAAGCAAAATCTGAAATAGTTTTAAATAGTTTTTAAGTTTTGAAAGAGAAAATCAGTAAAATGTTATGGTAAAAGCACAACGGAACAGAACTTAATTCCACATGCCTAGTGATATATTATCTCATACATCACATTTTTAAATGTCTCAGTTCATTCCAGTGCACTTGGTCAATACGGGCACAAAGCTGATAGGAAACCATTTTGCTTTTGATCTCATCAGGTTTTGCAGTATCTGATGCTCCAGTATAGATTTACCTTTATCAACATTTGTGCAATACAAAGAGTATGCATAAGGCAAATATTCCTTTCTTGATAGCCCTGATACAAACATCTCTGCAGGATAATCTCTGCACTGATGTGAAGCTACTACAGACATGGAGGACAAAACTGACTGAAAGGAACATAGATCCTTTTGTGATAAATTGAATCCCAAGCATTTCTTTCACTCATGGAATACAGGGAGAACTAGTCATATCGATACGGAACTAGCTCAAAGGTAGAAGACGGAGGGTGGTGGTGGAGGGTTGTTTTTCAGACTGGAGGCCTGTGACCAATGGAGTGCCACAAAGATCAGTTATGGGTCCACTGCTTTTCATCATTTATATAAATGATTTGGATATGAACGTAGGAGTTATAGTTAGTAAGTTTTCAGATGGCACCAAAATTGGAGGTGTAGTTGACTGCGAAGAAGGTTACCTCAGAGTACAACAGGATCTTGACCAATGGGCTGAGGAGTGGCAGATGGAGATTAATTTAGATAAATGTGTGGTCCTGCATTTTGGGAAAGCAAATCTTAGCAGGACTTATACACTTAATGGTAAGGTCCTGGCCAGTATTGCTGAACAAAGAGACCTCAGAGAGCAAATTCATAGTTCCTCGAATGCGCAGGTAGATAGGATAGTGAAGGCACTTGGTATGTTTTCCTTTATTGGTCAGAGCATTGAGTATAGGTGTTGGGAGGTCATGTTGCAGCTGTACAGGACATTGGTTACTCTTGGAATGCTGGCCACTTTTGGAATATTGTGTGCAATTCTGGTCTCCCTTCTATCAGAAGGATGTTGTGAAACCTGAAAGGGCTCAGAAAAGATTTACAAGGATGTTGCCAGGTTTGGAGAATTTGAGCTACAGAGATGGGCTGACTAGGCTGGGGCTGTTTTTCCTGGATCATCGGAAGCTGAGGGGTGACCTTACATAAGTTTATATTTGGGGCCAGTCAATCTCTAAAAAGTATCAAATTCCAGTTTCAGCATAAGTTACATGCTCTTGTATAAACAGTGAGCGACATTGGTAGGGTAAATAGACAAAGTCTTTTCCCTGGGGTGGGAGAGTCCAGAACAGAAGACATTGGCTTAAGGTGAAAGAGGAAAAATGTAAAAGGGATCTAAGGGGCATAAGTTACATGCTCTTGTATAAACAGTAAGCAAACACCACTTGATTCCATTTTTGTTTTGACTGTACAAAAAAATTTAGTATTTCTGCTTTGGATAGCCATATAAAAGATGTGTAGTCCTTCCACACCTCCACTACTGAAGGCAATAAAATGCTATCTCTGAATATACCTCATCACAAGGTGAACATGTCAATCCAATTTATTTTATGGGCTCCTGATGAGTAAGACTCCATCTAAGGAAGGACCCTTCAAAATGAGTTCCTCATAGCTCACTTTAGGAAAGAAAGAGTTTGAAGAGCTGGGGAGCTGGAAGTGAGATTTAAGATTAAAGCTTTCCCACTGGAGTATATACAGGAACAGAAACTTGAAAAATGCCGGTCATAATTCTTGGAACATGGAAAATAATAGACTCCAAGAAATGTAACACAAGGTTTGGGCAAATGCTGAAATGGCAAGAATAGATGTGACCTGAAATGTGATACATAGCAACATATGACTAAACTAATAACTGACTATTAAATGCTTCAAAGAAAACATCATAGACAAAACTCCACCTTGATTTTAGTGAAATTCATACCAAGTGATTTATTGTTTAATGAGAATTTAACTGATGGTGGCTACACATACTCTCAATCTGGAATGTGAGCATTAATTAGAGAAGAAATCAGCATTCAAAATACTATAAACATGAATGTTTAAACAATATTTAAATGATGCAGCAAAACAGACATGTGCAATGCATATGATATGAAAGTTGAACTCCTTTGCAAACACTCCACATCACCTAGACATTAGACACAAACCAGTCCCTAAAGCTCTTCAGTTAAAGCCTGGGCCTGACAAGACCCCATCATTCCACACAAAAGTGGCACCAGTCAACCAATTATGGTTCAATAGCTGCAGCACTGATAGACTTCTTACCTCCAGCCTACTACATCTTTATTAGATGTTGCAACCTGGGGAACACAGTTACAGAATAGGAAAACCTGCGAGTAATGTAGTGCAAAGTGAGGTTTACAGTTTTGTATTGGGACTATGAAATAAATAAGTGGAGATTGCCCGAATTAAATCGAGTGAAAGCACATTTGAAAAGCAGTGGGGGGGGGGGGGGGGGGGGCGCACAAATCAACTGTATGGAATCTTTAATTAGCAGAAGGATCAAACAACAGGCTCATATCCCATACAATAATGTATTTCTGTGAACGAGCCCATTGCTAATGTGTTTTATTTCATGCTCCTCCAGTTGTGTGTTAGCAGCGCCACACACTGGACAATGCAAGAATTGCTTGATGTGAGCTGGAGAAAACTGCTGAAGCATTCCTAATCTTCTACAACTCTATCCTTTATTCATCAAAATTTAATTTGTTCATATTCTGAACACTGACAGAGATGAAGAAAATTAAATCAACAGAAATGCTGAAGAATAAAGACTGATTATTCGACAAAAAGGATTGGCCAGCTGAAAAGTTTTTATTTCTGTGGATTCTCTGAAAAAGCCAGCCTGGTCTGAAACCACAAACAGTGACTTCATCACTCAGTCCCACAATATCTCCCCCCAATCCCTTTACATTCTGCTAAACTGTATTATCTTAAAGAGCATTAAACATCTAATTCACACAGAATGGTGCTGTTAGGCAGCTCGCTTTAAGTGATTACCACATTCTATTGTGGATGAATGCTTGCAATCAGCGTGTGAAATAATTGCTGCTTTGTGCTCTGACCACCCGAGATGCAGACTCAGAATTAAAGGTATGCCTCTTAAATGCCCTTTTTTGATGAGGAGGACTTGATATTACACAGCACATTTAGCTCTTTTGCTGGCTCAGTGAGGACCAGATCAATGAACGTGCCAAAATTTGATAACGGGTTCCCACCTTTCCACCATGCAGCAATGCCTGTTGAAGGTGTTTATTTATACACGATCAGGTGAGCCCCAGGCTCAGATGCAAAGTCTCATGACACTCAAAATCAAGCCACAGGAACATAATATCCTCTTAGGGAGTTATTGAATGCTAACTACCATCAGAAAGCTGGGCACCTAGATAGGACTCAGGAGAAAACTGGTCGTTATTTTGAGAAGCAGTAGCGATGTACAAATACTTCCAAGAAATCAATTGATTTGTTCATTTTACAACAACACCCGACCCCAAACCCACCCTAAAGACATTCTGAGTATTACCCTGGTAGCTCATTCACTAGAAACATGGTAGGAATTGGGATGAGGGACATCTAGTCTGCTGATATAATCCAGTTATATCAAGTTGGAGAGGGGGTTTTCCATACCTTTGACTGATAGAGCCCCTGGAGATTTCAAAGTGGATGAACCACGCAACTAACAGATGAGGATCTGTCTTAGTACAAGAAATGAGATGCACTAAACAGCACGCACTCTCCTTCCTCACAAATTAGTGGGAAATGCATTATTAGTCAAATAAGATCGACATGGACCAGGTGAGTTGGTTGACAAAATATTGTTAGATAATTCCCCTTGGAATTAATTCGAGAGCAGCGGTTGCAAATTAAAGAGTAATAGAATGTTTAAAGGCAATAATTCAATTAAGCAGCTTGGATGAGACAAAGCACAGAAGTCAAGCATTCATGAGCAAAAGAAAACATAATATTGAATTACTGTTTAGTCTCATGGCACATAAGTAAAACACACAACTTTAATAGGGTGCAACCATCTCTTATATTTTATTTTCGAATTAATTATCTAATAACAAATCCACTGAATAATAAAACAGAGATCAATTCGGGTTCTGCTATAACAATATCACACAATTAATAGACGTGTTAAAGACATTATTCCCCTTCCTCCTGGCAGACCCTACAGAAGTACATTGGGTAGCACATACTACCGAAGCACATTGAGCCATCGTAGTGTTTGGCTGATTCAAACCAGTTTTTTTCATGTAATAATAGAATTTCATAGAATCCCGACAGTGTGAAAACAGGCCCTTCAACCCAATGAGTCCACACTGACTCTCCAAACAGTAACCCACCCAGGCCTATTCCCCTACACTATTATTCTATATTTACCCCTGACTAATGCACCTAACCTACACATCCCTGAACACTATAGGCAATTTAGCATGGCCAATTCACCTAACCTGCACATCTTTGGATTGTGGGAGTAAACTGGAGCATCCAGAGGAAATCAGGAGACACAGGGAGAATGCGCAAATTCCACATAGACAGTCACCCATGGCTGGAATTGAACCTGGGTCCCTGGCGCTGTGAGGCAGCAGTGCTAACCAATAAGCCCCTGTGCCATCCCAAACAAACAAACAAACATAGACAAACATCATGCATAAGGAAACTGGTGATTTACCTTGTATGACGTGAGAATTGTCCTTCAGAAAGAAGTTATACAGGTATTTAGGAATAAAGGCAGACATGCAAGCATACGCCAAGGCTGCAACAAGAAGACAAAGTCAGATTCTGAGTGGTATGTTGTTTCACTATACCTTATCCCCCCACACATATAGATAAATTCCATTAAGCTACTTGCATTCTCTTTCCCCACCTTTTCTCTTGATCTTCCTGTAACATGTACCAGTTTTAATCTGAAGATAGGCACTCTGTCTTTGAGAATGTCAAAACAATTCGGTATCTTGCCTTTGGTAGACCACTTAGACAGGACTTAGATGAGTTCACCTGTCCCTGTTTCTTCCCCCAAGAAAGGTACCCTTACAACCAGTTCATTCTTTGTTGTGTAAAGCATTAGTAGAAATCAGATGGTGTTTCTGAAATTTAGCTATCTCTGAAGCAGAGGTGTTCAATCGGTTTAATAATTCTGTTTCTTTAAATCAGTTACTGCTGGGAAGAGTTACATAGATTCAGTCTGAGGATTTTACAAGCTATTAGGAGCCATTTAATCCACTGTTCCCCAAAATAGCTGCCCATGGTTCCATTCCCCTGTCCTTTCCTCATATCAATTGAGCATTTATTTTTCAAATTATTTATCCAATTCCCTATTAAAAATTATCGTTGAGTCTGTACCCTTTACTGCTTCTGATAAATGTTCTAATAACCTATGCAAAAGGAAATTCTCTTAATCTCTGCCTATTTGTTTGTGTTTAAACATGCTCTCCGAGTGACTGAACTACCATGCAGTGAAAGTAATTTCCCCTGATTTCAAACCCTGAGGAATCCAATCTTCTTTAACCTTGTGATAAATCCCAGTTGCTCTAATCTTTTCTTACAGCCAGGGCCTGTCATTCTGTCAAAAACAATTACGTACTTACCTTCGTTGTTGAAATTCAGATACAGGAATGGTGCACACAAGGAGTCCAAACCTAGGGCAGAAATGTATTTCAAAGATGAGAAACAAGGCCATAGCCAGTATTTCAGATCTTAGTCACTAAATACATAAGCTGATGATAGGTAGGTGATACAATGTAATAGTCAGGAATATTGGTCATGCTATTGGAAACTCCCATTCAATGTGTTAAGTCTTCTGTCACACCTTCAAATTTTCATCCTTATCAAGGGCCGAATAGATAACAGCTGAACCCAAACCCCTATTTACTTGTCCCTGTGTGGCACAAGCTAAAGATATAGTGCAATAGTTTCCCTCTGATAAAAGCAAACTCCTGAAAATGCTGGAAATCTTGAACAAACGCAGAGAATGCTGGAGAAACTCAAAAGGTCTGGCAGATCTGTAGAGTGAGAAAAACAGAGTTAATGTTTCAAGTCAAGTATGACACTTCTTCAGAACTCGAAACATTGACTCTGTTGCTCTGTCTACGGACGCTGCCAGAGCTGTTGAGCTTCTGCAGCATTTGCTGTTTGTATTTCCGTTTCTGTCCGATACTTTAATCCCTAGGACATGATTTTGGTATCTGGGCGTGGAGCTCTGACATTAGGGCCACATTCAGGCTCTGATCCATTCCTGCATTGGAAGCAGCTATATCCTGAATTGGCCAATTAGTGGCAGAGGATGCACAAGCCATCCAAATATTAGGGCGAGAGACGAGCTACCAAAGCTGAAGGGCCAAAAGGAGAAGGAGTTGCAGCTAGCGAGAGAAAGAAACACAGCTTCTCAGCTCTTTCAGAAACCAAATGGACACAGCTGCCAGGCAGACAGCAGAGAGACCTGCAAAGATGCTTCAAAGTCCCACTCCCACTCTGGTTTGCAGAGATTGCCTCCAGGTAGTTTCTGAACTTCTGCCACAACAGGGGATGTCCTGCAAGGTGGCTTGAAATTTCCAGTTAGCTTTTGATCACTGGCCTTATTTGACCTCTCAGGTACCTTAACAAGCTGCCCCCAATCCAGCCACTGGGAAAATAGGGGATAGGGTGGTGCTTGCAAATTGTCACACTGGCCAGTGGCATAAAATTGTGTGTCAGTCTGCCTGCATTCCCTATACTGGGGAGGATGTCTTGCCCCTGCAATATCTACATACTGCCAGACTGATAGTCCAATGAAGTCTCTTGGATGCGTCACAAATTCACAACAGATTAATGAAGCAGAAATTGTGGAATTTCTTTAGTTCTCCACTGATGCAATTAGTTTTAGCTGGAGTAGAAAAGACTGCAAACTAAGTTGCGTCAACTTTCACAGACTGACATTCTGCTGGTACAGTGTAATGATTAATAGTTTCAGATGATGAATTTACAGTCAACATTACTAGATGCTGACTCAAGCATCGAGTCCTCACTATTCAGTTCAGCAGCCTTCTAGTCACATCAGTAAGGTCTGATCTTGGTCTCAGTTGAGGGATAGTTCCCTCAACCAGAGCAATATAATTCCAATATGCTGACAGGATGCTGAGCATTAATCAAAACATATGGGGGGAAATTACTGGGATTGATAATCAGTAATTTAAAAAAAACACAATTAGTTTACGAATGCTCATTGTTTGGGATAGGGTTTCCATTAGTTACTGATTATAGATCATCCCAGAATGTTAGCTAATTTCTCTGTGATGAAAAGAATTTGGATTCCAACTGTCTTTAGTGTGTATCAGATGATAAGATTGTAAGAGAAGCCAACCAACTTCTACAGAAATAGTGGCGGGTAAATTTAGCTTTGTCTAACCCGATTTATTTAAACAGTTAAGTGCACTTAAGGCTGCTACAGAGACTTTTTTTTAAAATCAACTGCAGCAGTTAAACTTACCTTGCCAGTAGACTAGTTCCTGATGGGAGACTACCCAAGCCTTTAACACACGTCTGAACTTTCTATGACCCTCTGGTGATGACAGCAGCTCATCGTACTGATGGCAGCGTGGGATGTCCACTTCAATCTGAAAGGCAATCAGCCACAGAAACAGAGATTGATGGACAGATGTTGCAAGTCTGCAAACATAACTACATCTATTCAGGGGAAAGGATGTACAAGAGGGTGCTGTTTGTTGGTGAAAGAAACAGAACTAAACTGACTTCATCAAAAGTGCTGCTGTTTCTCAGGAAGTTTGGATTGCAATGGTTGTTGCTGCATTGTGATAAGGTAAGAGCATTTAGAGTCAGAATCATAGAGATGTACAGCATGGAAACAGACTCTTGCGTCCAACTTGTCCATGCCAACCAGATATCACAACCTAATCTAACCCTATTTGCTAGCACTTGTTCCAGATCCCTCCAAACCCTTCCTATTAATATAACCATCCAGATGCCTTTTAAATGCTGCAATTGTACCAGCCTCCACCACTTCCTCTGGCAGCTCATTCCATACACGCACCACCCTTTGGGGAAAAAGTTGTCCCTTAGGTCCCTTTTATACCTTTCCCCTCTCACCCTAAACCTATGCCCTCTAGTTCTGTACTCCATGACCCCAGTGAAAAGACTTTGCCTATTTACCCTATCCATGCCCCTCATAATTTTGTAAACCTCTATAAGGTTACCCCTCAGCCTCCGATGCTCCAGGGAAAACAGCCCCAGCCTGTTCAGCCTCTCCCTGTAGCTCAAACCCTCCAACCCTGGCAATATCCTTGTAAATCTTTTCTGAACCCTTTCAAGTTACACAACATCCTTCCAACAGGAAGGAGACCAGAATTGCACATAATATTCCAAAGGTGGCCTAACCCATGTCCTGTACAGCACGAGCTGCAATTTGAATTCCACAGGTGGAAATAAAAGCTGAGTCATAGAATATAAAGCAGGGTCAAAGACAGAGCAAATGTTATTATTTCATGGAAGAGAGTCACAATGCCTTGCAGACAAGTGGAGAATTTATCATAAAAAGCCCTTCTTAGGTTATACAAGTTACATCTCTAAGTGCACTGCATTGACAACTTCTAAACATCTTAACATAAACACTATATATGAGATATGAAGACCTGTAGAACACTACGTATAACTTTCATGCTGTTCATATTAGGAAACACTGGCATAGACAGGTTAAGTGCTGATTCATCTATTTCTGTGACACGTGTAGGGAATAGAGTCATACAGTCATAGAGATGCACAGCACAGAAACAGACCCTTTGATCCAACTCGTCCATGCCAACCAGATATCCTAAATTAATCTAGCCCCATTTACCAGCACTTGGCCCATAGCTCTCGAAACCCTTCCTATTCATATAACCATCCAGATGCCTTTTAAATGCTGCAATTGTACCAGCCTCCACCACTTGCTGTGGCAGCTCATTCCATACACCCACCACCCTTTGGAGAAAAAGTTGCCCCTTAGGTCCCTATTATACCTTTCCCCTCTCACCCTAAACCTATGCCCTCTAGTTCTGGACTCGCCCACCCCAGGGAAAAGACTTTGTCTATTCATCCTATCCATGCCCCTCATGATTTTATAAGGTCACCCCTCAGCCTCCAAAGCTTCAGAGAAAACAGCCCCAACCCTATTCAGCTTCTCCCTATGGCTCAAATCCTCCAACCCTGGCATCATCCTTGTAAATCTTTTCTGATTTCAAGTTTCAAGTTTCACAACATCCTTCCTAAACCAGGGAGACTAGAATTTCCCGCAATATTCCAAAAGTGGCCTAACCCATGTCCTGTACAGCCACAACATAACCTCCCAACTAGTGTACTCAATACTCTGACCAATAAAAGAAAGCATACTAAATGCCTTCTTCACTGTCCTATTTACCAGAGACTCCACTTTCAAGGAACTACGAACCTGTACTCCAAGGTCTCTTTGTTCAACAACATTCCCCAGGAATGTTAAGTGTGTAAGTCCTGCCCTGATTGGCCTTTCCAAATGCAGCACCTCACATTTATCCAAATTAAACTTCATCTGCCCACTGGCCCATCTGAACTAAACTAAATGAAATAAAATGCAATGCAATGCGACCTTCTCAAAAATTATTTACTGGAATTTCAAATTGAAGCAACGATTTAAGATGATCAAAGATGCAATACTTGCACTTATATAGTATCCTGAATTTCCAGAACATGCATTTATGTAGCATATTGTATCTCCTCAAGATGTCCCAAAGCACTTGAAACCCAATTAAAGCCTTTCTGAAGTCAGTGTTGTTGTGTGCACAAATATACCAGCCAGGTTTTACTTGGCAAAGTCTCACAAACAGAAATTAGGTGAATGACTAGATCATTTCTTTCTGGTGATGTTGGTTGGAAAAGAGTTTCAATGGCAGATGGACTAAGGCAGCTGACATGATGGGGGGGAAAACAGGTAGTCTTTGTATCAAGGATTGCTCAACTTGGGTTTAACTGAACAAGGGTATGATCAGCGTGAGACAATGGCTAAGGGAGGGACATGGAATCAATGGTGATGGTTTGGAGCTCAAAGCAGGCATGAAACATGACAGTTGTAGTCCTCACAAAGTTTAGTTGCAGGCACTAGGAAAAAGCAAACACTTTCATTGGAGGTCATGCAGCAAAGACTCAACTAAACTTATCCAAGAAATGATGCGTTTCTCCTATGATGAGACGCTCAGTAAATTAGGCCCTTGTTCTCTGGGATTTAGAATGAAAGGTGATCTCACTAAAACAGGGAGAAAGTGAGGGCTGCAGATGCTGGGGATCAGAGCTTAAAAATGTGCTGCTGGAAAAGCACAGCAGGTCAGGCAGCATCCAAGGAGAAGGAGAATCGACGTTTCGGGCACGTGCCTTTGATGCTGCCAGAACTGCTGCTCTTTTCCAGCAACACATTTTTAAGATCTCATTAAAACACTCAAGATTCTGGAGGGAGTCGATAGGGTAGAACGTGAGAGACGTCAGGGAATCTAAAGCAGGCAGATAGTCTCAGAATAAAGGTTTTTTAATCATTTTGGGACCAAGATGAGGAGAAATTATTTCACTCAAATGGTTGTGAAACTTTGGAATCCTCTACCCCTGGGGGTTGTAGGTGCCCCATTGTTGAACTTGTTTAAGACTGGGATAGACAGAGCTTTGGTCTCAGGAAACGAAAGGACAAGAGAGAGGACAGAAAAGTGGCGTTGTAGCCTGTGGTTAGTCATGATCACAGTGAATCGTGCAGCAGACTCAATGATCCATTTGGTCTACTCCTACACCCATCTCTTACATTCTTATGCTCTCAACCAAGACCAGATGTCAAACGAGCAGTCTGACAATGTAATGATTGTGAGTTGAGAGCGATACAGGGCAAGTTAAGCTGCATGTCATCAGTATACATGTTGAAACGGGCTTGACATCTACGGATGATGCCACTGGAGTAGCTGTCATGGAAAAAAACCATGTGTAGACAATATAATCTCAGTAAGAGCTGTCAAAGTCTTGTTGATCTCTAGAAATTATGCTGGTGCAAAAATACATTCCAACTTGTGACTGATGGTGGTTCAACACTGCACAAACCATAACAATGCAACTTAACTGTAATCTTGCTTCAAGTGCATAATGAATTAACAGAATGTTTATGTAAACTATCCTACCACCGATTAAACAATATATCTCCCTTACCGGATACGAAAGGATCCCACAGTGTATCACCCTTACCTGTCGATCAGTGGGTATTGGTGTATCCTTGTCAATTGCATCATATTTTGCTTGGATATCACCCTGGAAAGAAGAATGGAAGCAATTAAGTCAAATTATGTCCGTTTTAAAAAATCGCGTGTGTGTGTGCGCTCAAATACAAAATGTAATACTATCTAAGCAAGGCTTAGCCTTCCAGACAACTTTTACTTTCTCAGGGAAAAGCTGGCTGAGCACATACTTTTTCTCAAGGCATTGTACATATATCAGATATACCTCTGAGAAACCGGTCACTCAGCCAACAGCACATCCAGCGTTTTTACTCCACTCAAGTCGACTCAATCTTTCCTCTTATTCCCACCTCTCTCATATGTTTGTTCATAAAAAAAATCCTCATCTCTATCTTAAATGGATGACGTCTATTTTTTTAAGCAGTGACCCCAACTTCTCCATTCTCTCATAAAAGGAAACATGCAATATTAGGAGGGGTCTTGGTAGGGTGTATGGTTAAATAAAGTCTTGTATGTCTCAATCTTACTCTTCGAAACTCCAGCAAAAATAAGACGAGCTTATCCACCCTTTTTGCCTAAGATCATCTGCCCATCCCAGGTATTGGTGTAGTAAACCTCCTCTAGACTCTTTCTAATGCATTTACACTCCTCCTTAAATAAGGAGCCAATACTGACCACTGTGCTCGAGAAGTGGTCTAACTGAAGTATAACTTCCCTATGTTTGTATTCAATTCCCCAAGCAATAAATAATAACATTCTATTAACCTTTCTAATTACCTGTGTACCTGCATATTAATATTTTGCAATACATGCAATTCTTCTGAGCTTCTAACCCTCTATTCTGGGAAAACTATGCTTGGATGCCCCTTGTACAAAGGTTACAGGAGATGGACAAGCAAGCAATGGAACAGCTACAGAGTCAAAAGAAGGACATTTAATTTCAGTTGAATAGTCTTTTTTTCTTTATTTTGCCAGGAAACATTGTTGAAAAAGCATCCTATTTCATACCATGAAAATGCAAAAGCACTTCACAGGACTAACTGTGACACAATAAAGCCTTTCTGTCTATCATGTGCTAATTGAACAGCCTTGATTAATGCTGAAAGGGTGCTTCCTCTTGTGGAAGGGACAGGAACTTTAAAACATAAAGGTCACTTGTGTAAAGACTGAGATGTTGAGAAGAATTTGAAGATTCTTTCTTTCAGAGGGTTGAAAGTTTTCCACGGAGAGTGATGGAGGCAGGGTCATTGAACATGTCTTAGGCAGAGGTCAATAGATTCTTGATTAACAAGGGAGTCAATGTTTCCATTTATGCATCCACGGGACATGGGCTTCACTGGTTAGGCCATCATTTATTGCCCTTCAAGGCAGAGGGCAGTTAAAAGTTAACCATGTACACGAGTAATTAGAAAGGTTAATAGAATGTTATTATTTATTGCTTGGGGAATTGAATACAAACGTAGGGAAGTTATACTTCAGTTAGACCACTTCTCGAGCACAGTGGTCAGTATTGGCTCCTTATTTAAGGAAGAGTGTAAATGCATTAGAAACAGTCCAGAGGAGGTTTACTACACCAATACCTGGGATGGGCAGATGATCTTAGGCAAAAAGGGTGGATAAGCTCGTCTTATTTTTGCTGGAGTCTGGAGTCACATGTAGGCCAGACCTGGTAAGGATGGCATATTTTCTTCCCTAAGGGGCATTAGTGGACCAGATGGGTTGTTATTAGGGTAGCATTTAAAACCAGGTTTTCATTGAACTTAAAATTTCACCACCTGTCGTGATCTAGGACAGAAGCTAATTCAGGGATTGCACTGTGACAGTTATAACACATCGTTCTACATGTTGCTTCACTAACATGCCAAACATTAAAGAACCTAAAGGGAAACCGAACCAAATCCTGATTCACCAGGGTGCAGAGGAATGAAAACCAAAAGAACTGCAAATGCTATAAGTCAGAAATAGAAACAGAAATCGCTGGAAAAGCTCAGCAGGTCTGGCAGCATTTGTGGAAAGAAATCAGAGAGAGTGGGCTATATCTCCAGCTATCGTTCACTCCTTCCTCCACCCCCCCCCCCCACCGTATCTTCTGCATATAAACTAACATTTTCATACCTACCATCAATCGTGAGGAAGGGTCGCTTGACCCTAAATGATATCTGGAAGATCGGCTCCTCATTTTCCACTTGGGGGCCCTGCAGCCTTCTGGGCTCACCATTGAGTCCAATAACTTTAGAGCTTAAGCTCTCTCCAACTCAGGCCTTGTTATCACACAGGCTGCCAATGCACGCAACCCATTGATAGCCACGAACAGTCTCCATTAGTAGCTATTCACTCTTCTAGCCAAATCGTTATCTACTCCTTTGTCTATCCAACTGTTCTCTCTCTTTAGGATCTATCCCCAGATTGTTTACTCCTTGCCTTCCCCACCCCCGCCACCCTATCTTCCTATCTTCTTAATCTAAACCAACATTTTCTTAGCTACCATCAGTTCTGAGGAAGGATCACCTTTCGAAACATCAACTCTGATTTCTCTGCATAGATGTTGCTAGACTTGCTGAGCTTTTCCAGCAACTTCTGTTTTTGGTGCAGAGGAATGAAACCTTCTTTTACAATAAAAACATTGCAAAGTAATTCGTTCTTACCTCGATGCCAAGTAGCGCAGCCCAGGTCAAACCGCGTACTAGTGGAGGAATGTCCACCCTTGCTTCTTTCCAAATTTGATTCTTTTTGTATGGATATGCCTAAAGAAATGAAATTAAAATAGATAAAGAATTAATTAGCTGCATCACCATCCTCTCTCTCATTTTGCCCATTTTTCTTTCACCTTTTGCAATCTCTGACTTTCTAGCCGGATGTTTGGATTTCAGGTTGTAAGGTTCAACAGGAGACAATGTGCGTGTGGAATGCCACTTGAACTGCACTCAGGAGTGGTTGGTTTTCCATTCGCATTCACTGGTTTCACTGCTTGCTACATTCGTGTGTACGTTATGGCATTAGAGACAAACAGAACACCAAAAGACTTCTCCACAGCGTTAATGCAAAGCTAAGATGGAGTGCAAGGTGACAGACTGCAGATATATAGAGCACACAAGTCTCATCACCAGGTATGACCACAAAGGAATGTGGGATTAAAAAAAGGCTTGCACTTAGATAGCACTAATCCAAAGCACCTCACAACAATAAATTATTGTTGAAATGTCACATAATCTTGCTTCTTGATATTCATGGGAAAAGGAAGAGAGATAGAACTGACACTCTCAAGTTTCACATCCTTTTCACATTGCAAACTGTTTCAAACCCAAATAAATTACAGTAGAAGTGCATTCACCCGAGCTGTATACCACAATCGTTAATGCATTTATACAGAAACAGCAATAACATAAATTACCAAAAATGGTGTTGCTGGCATTCAAATTGGAATATGTTCTTACATACAGGAACCAGGAGCAGGAGGAGGCCATCTGGCCCTTAGAGCCTGCTCTGCCATTCAATAGGATCATGGCTGATCTTTTCGAGGCCTCAGCTCCACTTACCCTTAATTCCTTTATTGTTAAAACATAAATCTATCTTGGCTTTAAAAGCATTTACTGAGGAAGCCTCAACTACTTCACTGGGCAGGGAATTCCACAGATTCACAACCCTCTGGGTGAAGAAGTTCCTTCTCAATTCAGTCCTAAATCTGTTCCCTCTAATCTTGAGGCTAAGCCCTCTTGTCCTACTTTCATTCACCAGCAGAACCATCCTCTTTAGTTCAATCTGATCTATTCCCTTCATAATTTTGTGTGTTTCTATAAGATCCCTTCTCATTCTATTAAATTCCAATGAATATAATCCCAGTCTACTCAAACTCTCCTCATAAGCCAACCCCCTTAAACTCTAGAATCAATCTAGTGAACCTCCCGCACCCCTTCTAGTGCCAGTACATCTTTTCTCATGTAAGGTAACCAAAACTGCATGCAGTACTCAAGGTGTGGCCTCACCAGCACCCTGTACAGCTGCCTATTCATACCCTATACACCCTATAACCTCTCTGCTTTTAAACTCAATCCCTTTAGCAATGAAGGACAAAATTCCATTTGCCTTCCTAATTTCCTGTTGTACCTGCAGACCAACATTCTGAGATTCATGCACAAGGACACCCAGGTCCCTTTGCACAGTAGCATGCTGCAACTTTTTACTATTCAAGTAATAATTCTTTTTACTGTTACTCCTACCAAAATGGATGACTTCACATTTATTAACATTGTACTCCATCTGCCAGACCTTTGCCCACCTGCTGAAACTTTCTATGCCCCTTTGCAAAGTTTCACAGTCCTCTGCACACTTTGGTCTACCACTCATCTTAGTGTCATCCGCAAACTTTGACACACTACCCATAGTCCCCACCTCCAAATCATTGGTGTAAATTATGATTAATTGCAGTCCCAACACTGATGCCTGAGGAACATCACTAGTCACCAATTGCCAACCAGAAAAGCACTCATTTATCCCCACTCTTTGCTTCCATAATGGTTAACCAATCCTTTATCCATGCTAATGTGTTGCCTTTAATGCAATGCACCTTTATCTTCTGGAGCAGCCTTTTGTGCGGCACCTTGTTGAGTGCCTTTTGGAAATGTAAATACACCACACCTACTGGGTTCCCATTGTCTACTGTGCTCGTAATGTCTTTATGGAATTCTAGTAAATTACTTAAGCATGACCTGCCCTTCATAAACCCATCCTGCATCTGCCCAACAAGACATCTTCTATTTAGATCCTTTGCTATTTCTTCTTTGACAATAGACTCAAGCATCTTCCCCACTACAGAGACAAAGCTAACTGATCTATAATTCTCCATCTTTTGACTACCTCACGTTTTAAACAGTGGTGTCACATTTGCTTTTTCCAATCTGCTGGAACTGCCCCAGAGTCCAGTGGATTTTGGAAAATTACCACAAGTGCATTTGTTATTTCTCCTGCCACCTCTTTTAGCACCCATGGATGCATTCCATCAGAGCCAGGAGAATCATCTAACTTCATATCCATTAGCTTGCCCAACACTACCTCTTTCGTGGTAACGATTCTTTCCCAGGTCCTTACCAACCTTCGCCTCTGTCAAACACTGATATGCCAATCGTATCCTCCACTGCGAAGACCAACACAGAACACCTCTTCAATGCCTCGGTTATTTCCACATGTCCCATAACTAAATGCCCCTTCTTATCCTCTAAAGGACCAATGTTTACTTGAGCCACTATTTTTCATTTTACATATTTATAGAAACCTTTGCTATCTGTCTTTATATTCTAAGCTCGTTTATTCTCATAATCTATTTTACTTTTATTTATAGTTTATTTTGTGCTTTCTGTTGACCTTTAAAGCTTTCCCAGTCTTCTGGGTTTCTGCTGATCTTGGCCATTTTGTGTGCCTTCTCTTTCAATTTGACAGCCTCCCTTATTTGCTTAGACACCATCACTGCACCACCACAATCCATAGCTCCAGGCTGCAACATGAACATTAAAGTGCATTCCTCAGAAGAAAAATGGATGCCCTGGGAACCTAGTTGGCTGGATGGCTGGTATAAATCAGATTATTGCCAATGGCATAGGGTTTGATCCCCATTCTGGCTCAGTTATTTTCAGTACCTACCACCTTGCCCTACCTGTAGCAGTAGTTATGGCAGTGTAGTTTGTGCGTGCCTTTTTGGGCACAGAATTCAAGAAGTAGAAGAAAATAAATATTAAATTTATACAACATGCCTTTCCTTAACTCAGAAACTGGCAGGCCAACGCTGAATGTCTCATTTGCCTTTTTAACCGCCAATTTATTTGACAATGTGAAAATGTCAGATTTAATTTGCCTGAAGATTTCACATCTTTGTCCAGAAGTGCTAAAACGTCAATCCTACCTTTAGCAGCCTGTCGAAAAGAATAATTCGGTGCAGCTGATACTCCGTGTCTTTCTCTCTTATAATGAGAGGCAGGGTGGCTGCTGCAGTAAGGTCATGGTTGCTGTTGGAAGGTGATATAGTCGACTGCCTGGGAAATTAAAGAAAACATTATACATCAGAGTTGCAATTGCCATTTATGAGGGATAGAGGAAGCTTGTATGGAGCGTGGTTGCTGGGGTAAACCATTGGGTGGAATGGCCTATTTCTATTCTGCAATTTCTACTTGACATTACATTTAATCGGACTCGGACAAAAGCAAACTTCTTTGACAAATAGATACATTGGTGCTTATTTAGAGTTAAGTTGCATCCCTTTGATTCTCCTGTGACCTCCTAGCTTTGTGGAACTGGCCCATGAAGTCCAGATAGCCATTTGCAGCCATATTTCCAGATTTGTCCCATTTGAATTTTGTGGGCCTTTAAAGCTTACGTAGGCCATTTTTAGTCTTAATGCCTTATTGTTGGATGAATATAAGAGCAGAACTTGAGGATGTTTCTCTTAATGAATTGAGCCATCAGCAAACTGATGGGAAAGTTTCAAGCATTTCACTCAGATCCTGTTGCTATCTATATTATACTCTTATGCTGCCAATAAAGATAAAGGAGTTGTCTATTACTGGTTTTGGAACTGTTGCTGGACACTAATATTTTGTTGTTGCATGTTCTTCCAGCATTGTCACTGTCAGGTGAAAAACAACTGCATTGTTTTGTAATACCTGCAGACATTTGTTTTTCTCAAAGTGTATACATTTTAGCAGAAGCACATCAAAATTGGTTAACGCCAGACAAGGAACACCAAGAAAAATAAAAACATGCGACTGGATTTCACAGGAAACTAGATTGCTCATCACCAAGGAAACAACATCAGTCTCCAATCTCCAAGAACAACACACCTGATGGGAAGTCATTGAATGCGAACCAGAGTAGGTAGGTCAGTTCTTCGCATCTGATCCATCATAGAATTAGATAACTTATACCACAACATTTTTATCCACTTTTATTCTATGAGCCAGCATTCTCTATCTAGAGGGGGAAAGTTAGCAACTTTCCTCAAACTGTTAAGGTGGAACCCCTGAGTTTCTAACATCACCCCGTGATTAACCTGCATTTCTGAAACTTGGTCCAGGTACCAATTAAGTGACAAGGCATTTACTCACTCATCTTCCAGCAAAGGATAAAATGCTTCTCCGGCGACATCTTTCAATCTCTGCAAGACAAGCAAATTGAAGTGCCAGATAAATGCTGCAAAAATATAAAACAATATTGCTGTCCTAGTATGCAAACTAATCAATGGTCAATTGGATGGTCTGACTGTGTAGAACTTCACTGTTAGGCCGGGAGAGTGGATAATCTGGTGATTGAGAGTTTGACTGAAATGGCCATGGAAATGGACAGGATAATAATGAGATCAAGCACCAAATGCTCAGTTCATCATCTTAAACATTTGGGTTTTTGAGTATTTTGCTCAAAAATGTCTATCAAAACAGGAATCACTGAGCGACAGAAATTTACCAACGAATGAGAAATACAGAGTTTGATTGCAACTAATTATTATCAACCCAATTTCAGTCTCAGCCTTTGTATCTTCTGAAATAGCCCAAAAAGGGAACTCACAGTTGTTCAGTCATTAGCTCCTTTGTTACTTGTGCACAATCAGACCTCAAGGAATTTTCGTTCAGTTCGGAGGCCTCTTCTGAATTACCAGTTCAGTAACAAAAACCATCATGATACCATTCCCCACCTTACACCTCAGAGCCAATTCTTTACAGATCTGCTAGCAAACAGCTAGAACCAATTTCTGACAAAAAAAGGCTTGAGATGCAGTGAGTAAACATTTTATGTTAAACATCTGGATGGCCAGGGCTAAAAACAGAACATTTCCTACATGTATGGTTGTTTGAGATCCCTAAAACATTTAAGTTGAGGCTTTTTATTTCAAGCTATAATATACAGTCTGATCATTGTCTTATGTAGGCCTGAAAGGGTTAATATCTGGAAGAGTTTGGTGAGCTCCCTATGTTATGGTGTCATAGAGTACCCATGAACACGAGCGAGAGAGAGCAAGCGTGAGCGCGTGTTAGGGAGATTGAGACAGTCACTCATGTACTTTGTACATGGTTTGTAGTGATGAAATAAATACCTTATTGCTTATTTTACCTGACTCCTGAGGTCGTTACTAGTTATGACCAAAAGACAAACTACCTACACTAGCCGCAGTGGTAGTAATAATCACTATCCTCAGATGGGCAAAACATTATTTCCTCGTAACATCTATTCTCATGATAGTGACCAGAACTGCTTACAACAGCAAAACCACGTTAATACTATGATTTGCTGACAGGTAATTTCATATTTCAAAAAGAAACAGAATGGAATCTAAAGCATTGATTCATTAAAATTGATCACAACTTGAAACAACAGCCATATGTAGATGATTCACAAAAATAAAGGCCATACTGAGCCTTCTGTTCACACAGCCACATATATACATGACACCAGTGCTCACTGGACTGATGTATAAATCTAAAAGTGTAAAAGCCATAAAGTTTAGAAAACTAGAGGTAATCAAAAATTTTTCCTGATTTAGTGGATGTAGTTCTAATTTTAGTCAAGGAAATCATCAGGATTCAATTTTCAAAAATACTGTATTATTTACAAGCACATTGAAAGAATGATTTTAACACTTACATTTCTGAGTTGGCATAATGGCAGTGTCAGTGTGGTATCATCCAAGAGGAAACTTCTATCCCTCACTTGCCCAAAACTTTCTCCGTCTTCCAATATAAAGCTTAAAAAATGACCAGATTGAAATTCAAAACCTTTATTCCAGAAGCAGGTATTAAAACAGAACATGATAGAAATGTTTTTCATCTCTGAAGACAAAAACAGTTGAAGTTTCAGAACATGAAAGAACATCATTCTTAAACATTTACTTTGTATCTCTCTTCACAGATGTGACCAGATTTGCTGAGTATTTCCAGCACTCAGTTTTCATTTCAGATTTCTAGCAGTTTGGAACTGTAGCATTTTGTTTAATTTCACAAGTCAGTCCAAAAGCAAGTTGGCAACATTTATTGGTTGATTTTAAAATACTCACAACTACTATAAATCTAAGTGGCTATAGACACAAGACAAGACAATAGGACCAGACCTGTTTGTTACTTACTCACTTGTCATGTATTCTTTGTCTAACAGGTTGGTCCTCTGACATTTCATTCAATAACACAATAGAAACTTAGGCATAATAGATATATTTTCATTTTTCATTCATAATTTGGCCCTGTGAAGTTTCAACTAAAGAATGGTCGATAAAACACTAGGCTCTTTGGTCTATCCTGACCAAAGATGGGTCTGGGAATTTATAGCATATAAACAATGAAGCAGAGTAGAGTACCAACGATTGACAAATCAGTGCTTTGAAGTCACGTGCTGCAATATTAAATTCTACACTCGCATCATGAAATTTACAATGGAAACTGCCTTGATAAGTATGATACATTGTCATTATACACTATTGCCAGTGGTAATGCAAGAACTCCTCTGTTGTTAGAACAGTGCACCCACAGCATAATAGATTTGCATGTGTTGTTGCCATTTTAAATGTGGACATAGGAATAACTAAAACAATTAAAAGGAAGGTTTTTAATAAACAATAAATTTCAATGTACTGAACTACATCCACAAGTTAGTTGAGTGTCCGAAGTCTTCTCAAATACGCTTTGATTTTCAGAATTTCAAACCTCAGAGGTATACCAGGAAAGAACATTAGTGTTATTATATCAACAATTCCAACTCAAGAGTGGAAGGAAACAAAATATCTTTTTGATATAATCATGCTGGCCAAATGATTTACCTCACCAGCAACCATCAGATCACTTTCTGAGACAGTATACACAGCCTTTACTATTTACCTCCTCCCTCCTCACTATCCAAGGCCCCAGATCCAGGTGAAGCAGTGATTTACCTGCACTTCACTCAATCTAGTGTCCTTCCAAGATAGCAGCAGAGCAACATGCGGGCTCCTCAGCCCAGGAGCCCAGAGCTCATCTACTCTGTCCACTTTACTTTTTATCCCCCTCTCTCTCTCCCCACAGATGCTATCAAGTTTCTCCAGCAGTTTCTGTTTTTATTTATTTCAGATCTTCTTTGTTTTATATCAGTATAAAAAAAGAGTGCTAAGCAGACAAACATGATGTAACTGGGTCTTAGAAGTTTGGAAGAGGTTTTTGACTTACTTTGACAATGTACAAATTGGAGGTTTGGAGCGAATGATTCCTTTGATTGTAAGTTCCTTCTCCAAGTCCCCTCCAGCCAGACACCACAGATAATAGACTTCATCAATAGATCTTTCTGAAAGATAATCTTCATCTGTGTGGAAAAAAAATGTCTTGGTAACACTGCACCTTTGGGAAATCTGGGTACTAAATATCTAATCAATTTGATGGCTTCATTTCCTATAGAGCTACCATGCACACTTATCACATGCTCAAATTTGCCAATGACAGAAGATATCAACAGTCTACAGAAACCGCTATAAAGGTTTTCACAATATCAAGAGTTGATCCTGACTCTGTACATGGGTTAAAAGGATGAAATTACAAGAACGTGGTGCACAAATTAAGTCTGTATTTCCTTTTTCATCAGTTACGATGATATTGGGATGCTTTGTGAGAAAGGGTGGTGGAAGCAGATTTAACTGTACCGTCCAAATGGGAACTGAATATTATATTAAAAGGAAACGTTTGAAAAAGTTATGAGGAAAGATCAGGGGAGTTTAATGACATGGATTACAATGAGCTGAACTGACCTCGTCCTAAGCTGATTCTATAACCAACATTTTCATTGCTTTCCATCTTGCATTTGATCAGATAGCTTGGATCAGCTAGCTTATCCTTTCACTCATTACAACTTAAAACAGTGCTGAGGATTAACTTCTGTGACTCCATTTTGTATTAGATACTTCCTTTTACCCCAGAACTGGTGACAAAGCGCTGAGACCAAAAACCTTTAACCTTATCTCCTACGCCATTGATACTGCAGACCTGCTAAACATTTCCACCATTTTCTGGTTTTATTTCAAATTGCCTCTGTACTGACAACAAAACTGAAATATGCAAGGAGACAAGTCTATTATGTGGATATTAAAATAGGGTAGATGTTTGAAATAAATACCTACCCTCAACATTTCATCTCCTTAATCATTACCCATCTTTGTTAGATTTGAGCATTTTTTGGCATTTAGAACTGAATATTCTCCTCGGCTACAAATGCTCAACAGTTTGGTTTGAGAATCACATTATATCTACCTTAAAGTTTTAAGCATGACCAGAAAACTTAGTCCAAACATAAATATGCTGATGAAAGAACAGCCCTGTTATTACCAACATTTTGAGTGCAGAGTGAAATAGTCTCCATTGCATTCTGCGTTGTACTTCGATGTGCAAACTAGCATGATCAGGTGATAGTCTCTTTGCTGCTCTAGCTCAATTTCCACAACACAATGAAAACATGGTCAGGTTTCAATGCTCAGTCAGGCAACTGGATCAGCATCACCAGGGATTCAACTTAACAGTACTTGTGTCAGGAAACCTAAACCGACATAACATGCACCTCAAAATGTGGAGCAATTACTCAGAAAAAGCTACTATCTCAAAAAGGTTTCCTTCAACAGAAAGCATCACTTAATGAACCTCAGAGTTACTGCACTGACATCATAGTTAGTGCTGTGCTACCCCAGTACAAAACTTCTATATTTTTTTCACATGTTTCTAATAAGCAGCCCAGATGAAATACAGCCATTATCTGCATCTCAATTCACATTTGTACAATATGGCCAACACAGAACTTTGGAATAAATCTCCCAAATACCTTTGTAGAACGTGCCCAGGTCCTCAGGAATGATTAAATCAGCACAACGCAGAGAGGATGTAAAGAGACCATCAGGTTTGCGGTACGGCTTGTACAAAGCAGAAACTTCAGCGAATACACTGTCTTGTAGCAGTTCAGCTGGAGTTGGCCTAATAGACAAACAGATTCCAAAACACATTGACATGCAACAGGAACAAAATTGTTATTGTAGACAGACATTCCAGAGAAGCGATACAATAAGTCATGCAACATATAAACTTTAAAAAGAACTTGGGTTGCTGCTACTTCATAACAGCATGTGGATTCAATGACTGGAATCCCTCTTGACACAGTTCACCACGCCAGAGAACTGCCAAGTGAAGGCAGGAGACTTGTTTCCCCAGTGCCCACAACCCCACCAAAGGAGAACAATCAAAATCCGAAGTCGTCATTACTCCAGGCTCCACATGTGGCTGCTTAGAGATACTGTAAAATGTTGAGAGGAAAGGGTGATTTGCAATTTAACTGATACTCAAATTAGTTAATACTATAAGAAACCATTTTACAAAGGTTGGGTACTTTCAAATCAGCTTTGCACTGGAATGTTCCACAGTAAGACTGTTCTTAATTTCCAGTCTTGCTAGCAAGGGATCAAAGACGTCTCCTGCAATAAGACAACTCTTGTCTATGACTGCAGGAAAGGCACATCATTGGGTAGAGTTCAGGGAATTTCATACTGCAACTAACTTCTCCGACTTGGGATGCTGGATATCCAAAGTGGAAAAATACCCACATTCCCGATAAACAAGTCACCCACCTTGATAAAAACGTTGGACTGCACAAGTGTACAAGCTCACAACAAATGAGGCTAATATAGTAGAAATGTCAGACTGGTTTTATTTTATCTTTGAGAGAAGTCATTTAGATTTGGCATTTGAAATTTGCTTTGAAGTTGCGAAATCACTCACCTTTTGGATGGGTGAAAGGTCAGGCATTTTTTCAACAGTGTTTGAACATCTTTGGGTAAGTCCTTTGAGAAGATGAAACAGCATTTATATTTATCGACAAGTGTGCAGAGGGCAAATCAACTTCACATTTGGAACAAAACAAATACTCTTTGTTTCATATATTTAGATGTGCTATCTCACCAATTGAAAATTTCAGGTCTATCTTCAAAATTCCTTGAGTATAGGTAGAGATGTTGGTCAGTCCCATGAGTAAGGTTGCCTTACAGTTTGATGTGTGCTGCTACAATGCAATGACCCTGGGGTATAACAATGAGTCCCTAATCAGTAATCAGTATTTAATCTGCAAGGGAATCATGGATTATGGGGAAAAGGCAGGAAAGTGGAATTGAGGGTTATTGGATTAGCCATGATCTCACTGAGCAGTGGGGTAGATTTGGTGGTCTGAATGAACTGCTTCTGCTCCTATGTCTTACAGTCTGATGTTCTAAACTGGGTATCAGCTGTATGCTCGTGCCTACATCTCCAATCCTTCAGTACGTAAATTGCTACCCTTCAGTAAATTTCAATTATTCTCATGACTCAACCTGAATCTCTAGAACGTTGGGAGTACCTAACAGACATGGGATTTTTACTCACAGAATCATTAAAAAAAATAGCTATAGAAAGAGCTGAGACCTTACTCAAGTGGTATTCATACCTGGGACAATGGTAGAAGATCACGAAGGTAAGGAAGTGGTGAATAGTTGGGATATTCTATAGAAAGATATCTATAGATGTGTATGGAAGAGTGGGGGGGGGGGGGAATGGAGAGTAATAATCATCAGGGCAATATTCAGAAGTGGCATAATGGCAGCAAGGAACGGGGAGAGAATATAAAATGAATAATAGGAGCAGACATAGTCCGTTTGAGCCCTCAAGCCATTATAAAAGATTTTGGCTCAACTACTCCAGGCCTCAACTCCTCTTTCTAGCCACTCTTCATAACCCTCAAATCCCTGAAGAATCCGAGAGGAGAGAAAAAACAGCAATGTTGCACTATGATATCCGGTCTTTCCATCACTTTATCACACTGTACAATGTAGTGATGACAATTAGAATCATTACAAAATACAATGTCAGTAAAGCTAACCATGGTAATCTCCAAGCAGCCATGCTCTTCTGATATCACAGTCAAGATATCATCCACACAACCTGCAAAACAAACCTGGAATAAGTACAAGATGGAGAAACTAAATCATTGACACACACTGTGATGAAAACAGTCTTACCTAGATTTAGGATAAATTTTAGCCGTTCAGAAATATCCACATTCTGGAGCAGTTTGTGACCCTGCACAAAATAAATATGCGTAGTCAGGTTTTTTTTCGTAAATGTGGTCTTATATCACAGTTATAATTGATTTGTTACATGCAATACATCTGGAAAGAAAAAGAGGTTGAATGAATAGTTTTGTTTTGTCTAACTTGAAAGTCCTGGCATGCTTGCTTTCATGTATTGCTTGCGTTTCACTACATATGGTTTGATTTCATTGGCAAAAGAAAGCAAGTTGCCAGGGGAAAATGATAGAAGCTAGTCTTTGATAGAAGCTAATATCCTTAATTGGATAGCCAGTAAGTGGCACATCCAACTTCATGCAAAGAAATGGAAGTGATATTACAAAAACTAATGCTTGTACACACTTGGAGTCAACATATTCAATTATTATGGAAAATGCAGCTTGTTAAGGTCATAACTGCAACTGTACCATTCCGTAGCTTCTTCACAGAGCCAGGAATAATTTCAGTGTTACAAGTTTACAAAGATGACTTTTAGTGTAGAGGAGTTTTGGGATTAACGATAAAAATGAAGATAGGATGCATGACATATGGATCTGGAACTCACACCTGGATCCTCACTGTTACCTGCTACACTACCATTGTTCTTATTGTACATGTGTAATCCAATGGGAGAGCAACTAGTGAAAGCTGCATTTGGAAAAGTATGTACATCCTCTTTTTAAGACTCGAGGGCCAGGGTAAATCTAGGGTGGCAATGCAGGAAGAAAAATGCCTTGACATGGCTAAGTGGTGAAGAAACAAAGCTTAGAAACAAGAGAGAGACAGTGATTAATGTATTGACAAACCTCACGCGCAACTGTCTTTGGCTGGTATACCACATGTGGTTAGAATGTACCCACCATGTCGTCATGAGTGTTCCCATCACTAATTTTCTATAATCTTTACCACATGCTCAGCTATTTTTTTTTGACAGAATAATCATCTCTGTTTTATGTCATTACAGTTTCTGACCGCAAGATGACATTTGTTTGGTTCCCTTTTCTATCATCGACATCCAATCAGTCAAGTCTGTAGCCATCAATACACAATGAGTCAATGAACCGAAGCTAACAAGGCAAGGAAGATGATTACAAGAACAGCCACATTTTTTTAGGAATTAAAGATGTAGACTTCTATTTCACAACTGGACCACTGGATACAGGGGATGATTCCTATACCTCGAGCTGAGAGATTAACATCCAGCACATGGAAAATAACACTTCTTTCAAATGTATCAAGTGCCACATCAAAAAAATGTATTCTCTTTGCTCCCTTGATAAAAGTTACAAACTGCATTGGCCAAACTAATTACATTTCTTAATTTTCAAGTAGAATCAGAGGTTAGGTCATACTCCTGATCAAGGAAGGAATGATGTGTATTTATACAACTCTTTCCACATAAGAACTTAAGAACTAGGAGCAGGAGTAGGTCATCTGGCTGCTCAAGCCTGCTCCGCCATTCAATAAGCTCATAGCTGATCTTATTGTGCACTCAGCTCCACTTACCTGCCTGCTCACCATAACCCTTAATTCTTTTACTGTTCCAAAATCTATCTTTGCCTTGAAAAGATCAGTCTTAAAAAGACATCTTCAGTATGCCCCGAAGCCAATGAGTTACTTTTGAAGAGTTCAGTTACCATCATTGTATAGCTGCTAATTAGCGCACTACCAAGTTTCCTAAAGAGTAATGAGGTAAATGACCAATTGGTTTATTGGTGTTACTCAGGAATATATAATTTGTACATGGGAAGAGCTATGTGGCCCAGATGGTGTCGATGCTTACACGGCCTGACATTAAATCAAGTCTAAGGGTGAAACACAAAAAGCTAGCAAGGAATCTCTTCCTCTGAGGCAGAACTGGTGGTGTGGGTCCCTTGGCGATTAAACAGTCCGACGCTCAAATCATTCCAAACACTGTCAGAAGGGGGGGCAGGTGGTCCTTGCTGCATTGGCAGCTGGGGAATGCTCAGATATTTGTATGCTCAATGTGCTGTTTCTGCTTGGGCTCCACTTGGCTTGTGGGAGACTCTCAATATGGTCAGCACCTTCACAAATAGTTCTTCTCCACCTTTGGAGAGTCTTGGGTTAGAGATCCCCAAAGGATACTGCAATTCCTATGCCCTCCTGGTAACTGTGAGCTATGAGGAGGCTTGAAGTAGAGAGCTCGATATGGAAGGGGTGTGTGAGGCTTGGGGATGAAGCTGATAATCAATGCCTCCATATTGAGGATGTTGGTGAAGTATAGTGAACCAATTCCAAAATCAGAAGGAAACCTCAATGTGGAGACTATTGACCTATTACTGTCCACCCAGAAAGGGTTCTGACAGAGAGTCCCTCTACAGTGTTATCTCTCATTCAAAAAGCCAACTGCCTCTACACCACCCTCCTCCCCAAACCTCCATTCCTTCTTACCCTGTATTTGTGCATTAGTGTCAACATCTGGGAAGCAAAGGATGGTATTCCCATTTAACTCAGTAGTACCCTGGCAGATAGCCTGGCTAGATCATTGCAGATCATCAAAGACCAAAAGCAGAGTGTGAGACTATCTGGAGGAATATCTCTGTTCAGTCCATGAGCATAACAGTGAGCTTTCTCTTGCTCCAAGTTGCTCCCACTCTGAACTCTCTGTCCACAGCCTGGTGCAATGTTCCAGTAAAATTCAATGCAAACTTGATGAATTCTACCTCATCTTTTGAATCAGTACTATGAATTCAATACTGAGTTCAACAATTTGTCATCACTTTGCCTCAATTCTTTATTAATTCATTCCTCTTATATCCAGTTAGTCCTACCTGATCTGGATACCTTTATCCATTATTATGTGGAAGGTCTGTTAATTCAATGGCTACATTGCAAGATACTAAATGGAGTGGGCTCAGTCCCTGTACCAGCTACAGGTAGTTC
This sequence comes from Chiloscyllium punctatum, assembly GCF_047496795.1. Taxonomy (NCBI): domain Eukaryota; kingdom Metazoa; phylum Chordata; class Chondrichthyes; order Orectolobiformes; family Hemiscylliidae; genus Chiloscyllium; species Chiloscyllium punctatum. The sequence continues at coordinate 12,354,091 of NC_092752.1, forward strand.
ATGAAGACCTGCCTTTTTTCTTGCTCTGTGCTTGCAGAATGGTGCTCACCACCCCCCCCTCCAACTTCAATGTACAACTAACTAGCTAACTATCTCTCTCTAATGGAGACTGAAGTGCCTCTGGTTCTTTCTGGACTATGGCTAATTACCCATTGCCTATAACATATTTTGTTACTTAATTTTTCATGCCTTTCAATCTTTCACAGACATATCTGAAATAACTCCATGAAGACTGGCATCCCATCACCAAATCACCTTTTATTTACAGATGCTTAGTACATGACACTGACTTAGCTAGCTCAGAGCTGGCTCCGAGAGTGAGCAGAACCCCTGACACGCCTCTTTATATCTGTCAGCCAGGGCTCCCTGATTGAACCAGATTAACAACCCCAATCAGGGAACTCATATTCTATGCAATCCATCTGGCTGACATCTCTCCAATCATTATGCTATTCTTTTGCTGTTCCCACTCTCCCCTTCACTTTCTCTCTCAAATCCATTTGTATTTGCTATCCTTTCATCGTTCTGCTGACAGGTCATCGCTGACCTAAAACAATCGGTTGGTTTCTCTCCATTGCCGCTACTTGACATTCAGACTCTTTTCAGCATTTGTTGTTTTTCTTTCAAATTAGTGATTCCAATTAGTGATTATCCCTTCCTGCTAACACAGAGTACTGGATCTACTGAGGGCTGAGGTGCTCATAGGTTGAAGGAGAGCTTCCAAGTCTATTTTATGATGGTTAGAGGGACAATGGATACTTTGAGTACATTTCTCCTCTTCTTTCATAAACAAAAAAAAGGTTAGTATGGAGAAAATTTGTACAAACTCCCTTCCAGAATAAGCACCAGGATACTGCATGTAATTTTATGCCTTTGTCGGATTGAAGGACCAATTAGGTCTAAAATGTTTCTATTTAAGGAAAAAACAATCCACATCATCAAAGCTCTTTCCATCACAGCCTGCTGTTAGTTCAAGCAAAAATAAAGGAGCTGATTCTGCAACGTACCACACAAAGTTCCAAGAGTATGACACCGAGAGACCACACGTCGACCTTAGGACCCGAAGGTGATGACCTGTCGCTCTGATTGTGATCAGTGGACTTGACCAGGCCCTGAGCAATGACCTCAGGTGCCAAATATGAAGGGTACCTAAACACAACCCATAAATACACATTAACCAACAGCAAGCCTGAAGGCAATAAAAGTGTTTCTTTTGAGTAGATTCAAACAGCTGCTTTTTTTTTTAAAGTTTTAGCGGCTCATTAAGTTATTTCTAATGGTCTACAAGCTACCCAATTTCTCTGCATCTTTTATACCGATACTTACTCTGAGGTAATCATTTCTAAGTAGATCGGCTTTCCTTTAGTCTGCCTTGACCAGATGTTCAATGATAGCCTTAAACCAGATATTCTGCAGTGATAAAAACACTGAGAGGAGCTGGCACAGATTCAGGCACTCACTCAGGCTCTGCAGACAGGTGCAATCAAGTTTTACAACAGTTTGCTTGTGGATATATACTAGTTGCCTGCCTTCGCCCGCCAGCTGCTGCTAACATATTCTTCGAAGCTTTTCTCAATGTATTTAAAAAGAGATATGCCTTCATTCAGCACTTTTCACAGCCTCAAGACATCACAAAGCATTTCACAGGTAGTTAGGTTGTAAAGGATCACATATCTTGCTGTTTTATATTGTAAACTGAAATGCAGGTTGCTCTGTAATGTTGCTGAAACATCAGAAGAGTTTTGCAACTTGCCGTGCAAGGCAATATTGTTTTGAGACAGAGTGGCACTAAGAGTCTTTGTGCTGAAGTAAAACTGCCTGACAACAGCCCTCCAACTGGGTGAGCTACAGTTTGTTAGAATGCAGTTAAGTGCAGGGCAGCCAGACACCACCACAACCAGTAATGTGAATACTTAGGAGGCTTAGGGTGACCTTATGGAGGTTTATGAAATCATGAGGGGCATAGATAGGGTGAACAATCCAGATCTTTTCCCCAGCATTCAGGAGTCCAAAACTTGAGGCTTATGTTTAAAGTGAGGGGGGAGAGATTTAAAAGGAACCTGAAAAGTAACTGTTTCACAGAAGGTGCTGTGCATATGGAATGAGCTGTAAGGGAAAGTGGAGGAGGTGAATACAATTATAACATTTAAAAGACATTTGGGCAAGTACACAGATAGCAGAAGCTTAGAGGGATATAGGCCAAAAGCAGGAAAATGGGATTAGTTCAGTTGAGAAAACCTGGTCGGCATGGACATGTTGGGCTGAAGAGCTTGTTTCTGTGCTGTATGACTCTGTCTCTCCCTCTCCATCCCAGCTTGGGTGATAAACTGAGAAACCAGGCAAGCTAAAAGTAAATCGTTCTAAAAGGAAATAACCTACATCCACCTGATCAAGTATCAATGCAAACAACCATCATGGTTATATAGATAATAGTGTTTTATACTGTGAAATCAAAAGGAATTGAGAGAGGTAATTTAGCCCACCACTGAGATGTGGATTTTTGATCTCCAGAATTCTACGCCCTGTCTACATTTTTTCTATGCGTAACATTGTGTCAAACCATCTGTTTTATTTTGTCTGCAGTTGAGATTTTATGCGTGCGTGTGCGTGTGCGTATATTTGGGTGTTTTGAAGGGATAAAGTTAAAGTCACATAGTGGTAGATTATGAAGCCTTTCTTTACTCTGCCATGTGTTAAAGTTAAATTGTTACAATAAATATAGTTATTTTCTATTAATGATAAAACCTGGTGCAATTTACTTGAGTGGCGATAAACAGTCAGGCAAATTGGTGGTTTATTTGGAACTTGGCTTGGGGAACAATGAGACATGATTATACGTGTACTTTTCCCAGTTAAGTTATACTAAGGTTCTTCATAGCACAGTCACTGTCATAATGTAGGCAGCAAATTTGTACACTGTAAGCTCCCACAAATCAGATGACAGCCCAGATTGTCAGTGGCAAAAGCGCGAGTAAAAGTGTGCCTTTATATTTGCTTGCTGCTGCTGTTGGGACTCTCAGAGCAGACGATCATAGCAGAGATCCAAACACAGGTGAGGAGAGGGAGCAGTGAAATCACCAGTTGGGGTTAATCCCCTGAAGTGGAGCATGCTGGCTGTGTTATGGTGAGTTTTCTTTTCAACAATATTTAAAGAGGTCTTGAACGTTGAAAAGAACTTGAATTGTTGTTAAGTTTGTGGTCAGCGTGGGGTGAGGATGGGATGAAGGAGAATGGGTACTGCCAGAGATGGGGTGCGCTGTCAGGGCAGAGGTTAGCAGTATCAGGCCAGTAACACAGTATGAGCAATGTCAGGGTTGGTGGTGGGAGTGGGAAGAGAAATAGGTGTTTTATTCTCAAGTTTACATTTGAAAAAGACATTTCCTGTTCAGTACAGTTCCTGCTGTTCATCATTGTCAATGAAGGTACTGGTTCCATGATTAACAACTGGAGAATCCAACAGCAGATATCTTCAGCAGGTTCCCTGATGCTCAGGTCAGTGTTGGAGTCATCCTTGGAGGAGTTGAGCCAGTATATCTTGGCTCACTGGGTTCAAACTTTCTCGGTAGTTCCCAAGCATATGGGCATTTGCCAAGCTGCCACTGGAAGATTTGGTCTGACCAGTTTAGAAGGATCTCTATTGGGAGAAAGTGAGGATTGCAGATGCTGGAGATCAGAGTCAAAAGATGTGGTGCTGGAAAAGCTGGTCAGGCAGCATTGAGGAGCAGGAGAGATGATGTTTAAACTTAAGTTCTTCATCAGGAATGAGGGGATGGCCCAAGAGGGCTGAGAGATAAATGGTGTGAGAGGGATGGATGCTGGTAGGTAGGTAGTTGGGAATGCAATAGGTAGATGAAGGTGAGGGGTGATAGTGATAGGTTGGAGCGGAGGGTGGAGCAGATAGGTGGGAATGGACAGGTGGGACAGTTCAAGAGGGTGGGGCCGAGTTGGAAGGTTGGATCTGGGATAAAGTGGGGAAAGGAGAAATGAGGTGTTGGGTGGCTAGAGTTTAGTGGTGGAGGAGGCCTAGTACTGGCATGTCCTTGGTGGAATGGGACGTGGAGTTAAAGTATTGGCCACAGGCCGGTGGGGTTGTTTAGTGTGTGTGTCCTAGAGATGTATTCTGAAACATTCCACAAGTTGGCATCCTGTCTCCCCAATGTAGAGGAGAACACATCAAGGGCAATGGACACAGTCGATGACATTTGTGGAGGTCCATGTCTGACAGACCTGTACTTCCACACGTCATCTATTGTGTCCTGGACCTCTAGCCACCCAATGCCTGAAGGAAGAACATCTCATCTTCTGCCTTGGGACCTTTCAACCATACAGGATCAATGGGGGTCAATTTCACCAGTTTCCTCATTTCCCCTCCCCCCACCTAATCCCAGATCCGACTTTACAACTTAGCACCGTACTCTTAAACTGTCCTATCTGTTCATCTTCCTTCCCATCTATCCATTCCAACCTATCACCATCACCCCCCAATCTTCATGTACCTATCGCATTCCCAGTTCCACCTCCACCTCCCCCTCCCCCTCCCCCCTATTTATATCTCAGCCCCCTTAGGCTGTCCCTCATTCCCGATGAAGAGCTCATGCTCAAAACATTGACTCTCCTGCTCCTCGGATGCTGCCTGACTGGCTGTGCTTTTCCAGCAGCACACTTTTTGACAGGGATCTCTATTGGTCATGATGCTGGGGAGAATTCACCTGCACTGCCTTGAAATAGCATTATGAGATCTTTTCCTTCTATGGGAGAAGGGAGGTGGAGTCGTGGTTAGATGTCTTGACCAAAAGACGATGTCTTGGACATTGCAGCCCACCCTGAGTATTGCATTGGATTGTCAGCCTGGGTTGAGTTCAACAAAGGGATTCTTGACTCCACAACCTTCAGAATCAAAGTGCCTTAATTCTTCCCATTTTCAAAAAGCAAAGAAGTAAAATTTAACACCAACTGCCCCAAATACAGACAGACATACTCATAACAGCAGTCACGTTCAAATCCTTCTGATTTCTAGTTGGATTCTTACCCAATAGGGAAGTCAACATCAGCATTGTGACCAGTCATGTGATACAGTCCAAACTTCGCCAACTTAACATGACCCTGTTATCATTTAAAAAAAAGTACAAATATGTTAAACTGAAGTGGCTTTGCCAGGAATATAAGTCAGAGCATCTCTGAATTCAGAAGAAACCAAAGCACTCACTCTTCCCACTTGTCTTATAAGCTGCCTATTGTTGGATATGACTCGGGATCAACCAGGTCATCCCATTTATGACATGGAATTATTCAACACTATTGACTGACATTGCTTTCTGCATTATATCATACACTAATGTTTATCCCGTGCAGTGTAGAACAGCAGAGAAATATAACACACCTCTAAAGTCTGTCTTTCACTCTCATAGGGAATCAAAGCTGCTTATTCAGTTATGGACCAGACCAGATCCCCTCAAAATATATCAAGAAGGTAGCCTAGACTCTAACTTTTTCTTAAGTAAATGCGAGGTGCTGTGTTCCAGATGCAATTCGATTGGTCAACCTACTCGACATTAAGCAAAACATAATTTATTCAAATATTATAGTTAAAATACAACAAAAGGAGGAACTTGGGAAATAACTTAACTCCATTGGAAAATTTAACAGAATAAGTAGATTATTTTACTATTAAACAGTAACTGTTCCAATATAGTAACATTGCATATACACACCTGTGACAAAAAGGCTAATTCAGAAAACAGAAAGTCTCACATGCAGTTCTCCAATCCAGGAATAGAGAACACCAAAAGACAATTCTGAGACAAACGTCAGAGACAGAGTATGTAACAGCTGGGAGAGATTCACTGCATTTAAACCCTGTTGAGACCCCAGCAACAATGGCCGAAAGTTAACTAAAATCCTAGATCTGTGGGAGCTTGACCACACCCACTCAGGCTGATTCTATTGTTCCAACCTTTTAAAAACACTCCAAGGCCTCTCAAATTGCTTATCTTCTCATAGAATGCTCGACACCTGTCTCCAGATCTCTCTCTAAAATAAACCAGGGCAAAACACACCTCTTTAAGCCTCAGTATGTCACAGCCCTTCACTGGGCTCAGTACAGAATCTGCCAGGAACACAGGAGTAAGATTCACACAAAAACAAATGAACTCCATCAAATGAAGATGTCAGTCAATGGAACAGTGTGCATCATTTGCTACAATCCAACTGAAGAACACCATTATCTTTAAAATGTGGAACAGAGTAGCTACTTATCCAAACCTTGCATACTGACCTCATTAACCATCATTGGCTGCTTCACATCTCATCGCTCAGTCTCACACCATTCTGGGCCCTGATCTGTAGCACCCCAGCAACTAAGAACCTAGTACCAATTGTCAGGGTACTGTAGGACCTGTTATCCAGCTTTGCATAGTTCCAGAAATGACTCGAGTTTAGGCTACTCCAAGATCTGCTGAGCAGCTACAGATAGTCACAGGATCTTGCTTATTAGCCTGGGGCTATGACAAACCTTTGAGGTAAAAACAATGACTGCAGATGCTGGAAACCAGATTCTGGATTAGTGGTGCTGGAAGAGCACAGCAGTTCAGGCAGCATCCAAAGAGCAGAGAAATCGACGTTTTGGGCAAAAGCCCTTCATCTGGAATAAAGGCAGTGAGCCTGAAGCGTGGAGAGATAAGCTGGAGGAGGGTGGGGGAGGGGAGAAAGTAGCATACATTACAATGGGTGAGTGGGGGAGGGGCTGAAGGTGATAGGTCAGGGAGGAGAGGGTGGAGTGCATAGGTGGAAAAGGAGATAGGCAGGTAGGACAAGTCCGGACAAGTCATGGGGACAGTGCTGAGCTGGAAGTTTGGAACTAGGGTGAGGAAACTGTTGAAGTCCACATTGATACCCTGGGGTTGAAGTGTTCTGAGGTGGAAGATGAGGCGTTCTTCCTCCAGGCGTCTGGTGGTGAGGGAGCGGCGGTGAAGGAGGCCCAGGACCTCCATGTCCTCGGCAGAGTGGGGGGGGGAAAGAGTTGAAATGTTGGGCCACAGGGCGGTGTGGTTGATTGGTGCGGGTGTCCTGGAGATGTTCCTTAAAGCGCTCTGCTAGGAGGCGCCCAGTCTCCCCAATGTAGAGGAGACTGCATCAGGAGCAACTGATACAATAAATGATATTAGTGGATGTGCAGGTAAAACCTTGATGGATGTGGAAGGCTCCTTTAGGGCCTTGGATAGAGGTGAGGAAGGTGTCTTGGAGGAGGTGGAGGGTGTGGGTGGTGTCTTGAACGTATGTGGGGAGGTCCTGGACTCGGGGGGAAAGGACAGTGTCGAGGTAGGTAGAGATGAGTTGAGTGGGGCAGGAGCATGCTGAGACAATGGGTCGGCCAGGGTGGTCAGGCTTGTGGACCTTGGGAAGGCGGTCTCCTTGGGGAGACTGACCGCCTCCTAGCGGAGCGCTTTAGGGAACACCTCCGGGACACCCGCACCAATCAACTCCCCCTCCCACTCTGCCGAGGACATGGAGGTCCTGGGCCTCCTTCACCGCCGCTCCCTCACCACCAGACGCCTGGAGGAAGAACGCCTCATCTTCCACCTCAGAACACTTCAACCCCAGGGCATCAATGTGGACTTCAACAGTTTCCTCATTTCCCCTTCCCCCACCTCACCCTAGTTCTAAACTTCCAGCTCAGCACTGTCCCCATGACTTGCCCGGACTTGTCCTACCTGCCTATCTCCTTTTCCACCTATCCACTCCACCCTCTCCTCCTTGACCTATCACCTTCTTCCTTTCCTTCCCCCACTCACCCATTGTACTCTATGCTACTTTCTCCCCACCCCCACCCTCCTCTAGCTTATCTCTCCATGCTTTAGGCTCTCTGCCTGTATTCCAGATGAAGGGCTTTTGCCCGAAACGTCGATTTCGCTGCTCCTTGGATGCTGCCTGAACTGCTGTGCTCTTCCAGCACCACTAATACAGAATATGACAAATCTTTGGGCAGTCCTGGAAGCTAGTCCTTAGTCTATGATCCACCAGAACCTGCAGTCCAGCCTTGAGACATAGGCAATCCTGCAATGTTATTTTCATTACAGGATGAAAATAACAGGTATACATTCTTTTTTACTCATTTACAGGATGAGGGTATCGCTGGCTGGGTCAGCATTTATTATCCATCTCTAATTGCCCAGAGGGCAGTTAAGGGTCAACCACATTGCTATGGGTCTGAAGTTGGGTGTAGGCGAGACCAGGTACAGATGCCAGTTTCCTTCCCCAAGAGGCATTAGTGAACCACACCGGTTTTTCTGACAATCAACAATGGAGTCATGGTCATCAATTTTTTTTTTATTGAATTCACAATCCACCATCTGCCATGATGGGATTCAAATATTATCTGGGTCTCTGGATTAACAGTGCATCAATAATTTCACAAGGCCATTGCCTCCCCAGACATACATTCGTAAATGTGGCTTGTCACTATTACCAAGCATTTAAAATATTTTCTTTAAATTAACGGCTGCTGTGACAAATTTCGAATTCATACATTCTATATAAAGTGAGAAAAGTAAATTCCCTTACCTCACAATTCAGGAGAATATTGTGTGGTGCAAGTGCTTGATGAACCATGCTGTGTTTGTTCATGTATTCCAGCCCTTCTAACACCTCAAAAGCGATTTGGAGCACCCTTCCAGGACTGAAAGATATTTAGGGGAAAAAAAAAGTTAAAAGTAGTTATTTGAAATATACTAGTTCCCCAGTTTTTAAGTTAAATTTATAAATTTTCCATTGGATAATACCCACCTCCTAGTTGTCGCTCACTACCCCTTCTCAAGGGCAATGAGAATGGGCAGTAAGTGCTGGGATAGTCAGTGATACCTATGTCTCATGAGTGAATTAAAAACAAATGGAGGAGTGGCAACAATCTCTGCCAGCAGGACTGTAGCAGAGATGATGCTTTATTCCAGTGTCTGCAAGGGGGGAACACTTAAGGTTCTTCAATGTAACAGGACAAGTATTTAGATTGCTTTACCACAGATGCTGAATTTATCAAGATAATTAACTTGAAGTCTCTCTCACTTCCCAATGTCTCTTAAACTACTTTAAGATGATGTAATTATCTTTCTGTCAGCTACTTCAACTGCAATGTTACGTTAGAAGTTACTGGCAATGATAGGCCATTATGTTTAATGGGTGGAATGAACTAAACAGTGTCTACTTATGGATACATCTAGAACAATGGGGCATAAATATATAAAGTTGTCACCAACAGTTTAAGGTCAATTTATTTACTCCGAGAGTTGTGAGAGTTTATCCCATAGTGGGTACTGATACACTCATGGCAATGAAGTGAACAAAGGGAGGGATTGTCAGGATGGGAACAGACAATATTAATGGATGGAGGCAAAAACAGAAATTTTCCTGGAAAAACTCAGCATCTGCAGAGAAAAAACACTGAGTTAATATTTTGGGTCCAGTGACCCTTTTTCAGAATTGATGAATGAAGGACTGTTAGGGTATAAAGTCAAAGAGTGTGGTGCTGGAAAAGCATCTGATGAAGGGCTTATGCCCAAAACATCGATTCGCTTGGTCCTCGGATACTGCCTGACCGGCTGTGCTTTTCCAGCACCACATTCTTCGACTCTGATCCACAGCATCTGCAGTCTTTACTTTCCTCTGTTTGGCTATGAACACTAGCACCAAGATCTTGGGCCAAGCGGTCTGTTTCTGCACTATTGGCTCTACAGAAATTGCTAAATTAACCAAAACATGGTGAAAGCTTTGCATGCCAGCCTGGTAAATAATATTATATGTAACATGTACTCCCTCTGTATTTCCACACAGGAATTGTATACTGTCATGTTTTTGTTTGTGTGGCTAGGTCAATGCAGTGGATTGGAGCAGGATTTTCTTTTTACTTTTGATTTGATTCCAGACATGACAGAGTAAAGCTTTCCACCCTATCTGGTTCTCCATGCCTTGCTTGTTAATCTCAGCTCCATTTCTGGTGTGACCAACCACATAAAGCTTCCTAAAATTTGAGAAAGTGTTAGTGTTAGCGTGTTCCAAAGTGACCACAGATCGGAATGATGAACAAAATGGCAATGTCACACTGATACAAGGGTTTGCTTGAGCTATGAAGCCTGAATAGGGAGTGATAACATGGTTCAGGGTCCTCAATCTTACACTGGTGTAGGAAGTAGTAACGCTTGACCATTGTCCAAGCTGGAATATTTCTCAAATTCTTGAACGCCATGGAAAAAAGACACATATATCCAACACAAAACTATTTGCCTCGGGAAACATTACATGATTGGGGAAAATACGAAGCAGATTTCCCCAATCCAATCCTTTGGTTCTAGACGTAATAATATACCAGCCATGACATCAGGAAAAAAAACTCACTGCATATAAAACTTAAAGTCAGGATAATGATCAGCCTTGTTTCATATACAGAGTGTCAAGTACTCAACCACCCATTTTGACACTGAGAAATTACAAGCCACATTATAAAACCAGTTGTAGAGTTATACAGCATGGAAACAGACATTTTGTCCAACCAGCCCATGCCAACCATGTTCCCAAACTAAACCAGTCCCACCTGCCTGTATTTGGCAAATATCCCTCCAAGCCTTTCCTAGTCATGAACTTATCCAAATGTATTTTAAACATTGTAACTGCACTGGCATCCAGCACCTCCTCTGGTAGCTCATTCCACACATGAACCTCTCTGTGTGTAAAAACGTTGCCCTTGTATCGTTTTTAAATTATTCTCCTCTCTCCTGAGAAATACTCCCCCCCCAATAGCTTTGAACTCTCCCATCCTAGAGAAAAGACCCTTGTTAGTCACCTTATCATGATTTTATAAAATTCAGGAAGGTCATCCCTCAACATCCTATGCTTCAATTAAAAAATGACCTTGCTTTTCCAGTCTTTTTTTTTAATAAACATATTTATTAGCAAAAAAATTTTTTTTAACTTTCCAAAAATATAAAGTTATTGAAAGTATAACAAATACCAGTATAATATAAAAAGTGCAAATTACAATACAACTACTGTCTACTAACTACTAGCCTACCCTATCATACAAGAGCTGAAAATGTGTTGCTGAAAAAGCACAGCAGGTCAGGCAGCATCCAAGGAACAGGAGAATCGACGTTTCGGGCATAAGCCCTTCTTCAGGCTTATGCCCGAAACGTCGATTCTCCTGTTCCTTGGATGCTGCCTGACCTGCTGCGCTTTTCCAGCAACACATTTTCAGCTCTGATCTCCAGCATCTGCAGTCCTCACTTTCTCCTACCCTATAATACAAAACAAACCCAAAAACTGTGCAAAACAACGCCAATAAATAAGTGACTGATAAAAAACAAAAACAAAAGAGCACACAAGAACACAAAATAAAAAAGCTCCCAAACAAAAAAAACAGGAGCGTTTTATATATATACACCAGTATTAACTCAGAAGTCCTCCCTCCAGGGTGCAAGGCTCAGCAAACCTAACCATCCTGGTTAAACGCACACCTTAATTAAGATAACAGACAGAACTGTGACCAAATAACTCAAAAAGGTCTGCTGTTGGTGCACCATATTTGTGAAAAAGTCCAAGGGAATGTGCTCCATAATTAATTCCCACTATCCCAACAAACCTGGCAGGTTTTCAGGTACCCAATTCATCAGAGTATTCTTCCGTGCACTGTGTGCAAGAATATTTAATAGTTTCTCCCCATGCCCGTCTAAAGATGGTAAATTCGGTAGACCTAAGACGGAACACTTCAACCCCAGGGCATCAATGTGGACTTCAACAGCTTCCTCATTTCCCCTTCCCCCACCTCATCCTAGTTTCAAACTTCCAGCTCAGTTACTGCCTCCTTGACTTGTCCGACCTGCCTATCTTCTTTTCCACCTATCCACTCCACCCTCTCCTCCTTGACCTATCACCTTCATCTCCTCCCCCACTCACCCATTGTACTCTATGCTACTCTCTCCCCACCCCCACCCTCCTCTAGCTTATCTCTCCATGCTTCAGGCTCATTGCCTTTATTCCTGATGAAGGGCTTTTGCCCGAAACGTTGATTTCGCTGCTCGTTGGATGCTGCCTGAACTGCTGTGCTCTTCCAGCACCACTAATCCAGTATTTGACTTTCAGCATCTGCAGTCATTGTTTTTACCTAAGAGGAGAGATCTACTTTGACTTCAGTCCTCAATACCCTCCCCATCTCTCCCACCACAGCACTCCAGTAAACACGGAGCCTGTGGCATGTCCAGAAGCAATGGGTAAGAATACCTACACTTACTTTACATTTGGGGCACATTGGAAATTCGCCCTTTTTAAATTTCGGCAGACGGTCTGATGCCGAATGAACACTGTGCAGAACTTTTACCTGCACGGTGCATGTCCTATTACAGATTGAAATCTTTCGCACATTCTCCCATGTGTCCTCCCACGTTTCAGGAGAGATCTCCATTCCTAGCTCTTGCTCCCAGACCTCTCATTACCAGTTAATATCCTGCCAGGCCCTGCCACCCAGCAGGCGATAGAGGGCACTAACAGAAAAGATCTTTGCTGGGTAGCCCGTATTTGCGGCTCAGTTGCTTGAAAGACATCATAGCCTCTCCCTCAAACAAGTCTCCCAAACTGAAAACTCCTCCCACTGTCCATGAGTTCATCATTCCTGGCCGGAACCCTGGCATACCGACTATGGGAGTGAGTGTCGAGTGGTGAGTGGATAAGCAACCCTCACTCTGACGCATTGCCCTCCATGCCTTGACCTTACTAATAACCATCAGGTTCCAGCAGTGGTCCATAACAGTCCTCATCTTATCCATGAACAACAGGTTAATACGAGGACACTTTTCCCAGGGGGGGGGGCCTTGACATCCAGCCATATTGAGCCCAGATCATTACCTACCCAATCGCACACAAAGGACAGACAAGTGACCTCCTTGATGTTCCAGGTGCACCATTTAACAAGACATTTAGCCATATCCCCTTTCAGACACCCTTGAACCTCCAGGAGGGAGAACCCTGCTTGCAATGTGCCGAGCATAAGTAAATGAAGACTCAAGAATTGCAGAATTGTGTATACAAAAACTACTATCATGACTACAAACAACTATTGCTACCAAAAAACTACAAAGACCAACTATAAAACCTTGAACGGGAGACTCTCCCCTCTGCCCATAGGGGCACTCACCCTACGCATCCCCTCTTGCACAACTCCTTCAGGCCCAGACTTAGGTTAAAAAAAGTAAATAGACAAGGAGATGATCCTTAAATCAACAAAAGAAGACAAAGTCAGGATAAGCACTTCACCCATTCCCAACTTCATGTCACCCCTACTTATGACTAAAAGAGAAAAAGAACTAAAAAAGGGAAAACAACAACGGGCACCCACAAAATTTCCCATGACAAAATCCAGTTATAAAAATATAATAGGAACAACATGTTCCAAGATGATTTTTTAAATTATTAGGGAAAGAGAAAATAAAGGGGAAAGGGAAAACACAGGGAAAGAAGGAAAAGAGGATGATCATTAACCATATTCTTCAGACCAACTGGTCTATTTTAAAGTGTGCACAAAGTTCTTGGCTTTACCTGCTGAGTCAAACATATAAGCTGGGTCCTTGTGGCAGATACGAAGCACTGTGGGGTAGTTCATGGAGCACTGGATGCCCTGGTTCCTCAGCCTCTTTTTAACTTCATCAAAGGACTTCCTCTTTTGAATTACACCTGCTGAGAAATCCTGGAAACACATGATTTTTGACCCCTTGTGCAGCAGTGCCTATGGATCTTTCCCCAGTAATCCAGAAGCTTCTTTGCTTGTTCCTGTATGTGAGGAAGTGCACTAGGGCCACGTGGGAACACTGTACTGGCCCGGACCTGTGCACCGCCACCCAATAGGCCCTTTCAATGTGCAGCCGGCTGGACTCGATTTGAAGACCCAGGAATTGCGGCAGCCAGCGTTCAAAGGAGTTGACCGGCTGCCCACCTTCTTCACCCTCTGAGAGCCTGACAATCTGCAGATTTGTCCACCGACCTCTATTTGTGAGGTCGTTGACCTGATCTCGCAAGGCCCATGCTTCCTGCTCCAGTACCTGGATCCGTCCGGATGAGGACTCGATTGCCGCTTTTCAGAGGCCATGCTTTGAGCCTCCACCTCCTCCATCTGCTCCCAGAGGCCCTGGAGGTCCTGTTCATGCTTCTGCAGCATGGACGCAATGGGTTAGACCTGGGCACGGACCTCCTCACTGATCTCCTCGATCGCAGCCTCAACCTCCATGGTAAGTCTCGCCATCACTGCCGCCAATTCCAGTGAGTCCGTCAGGTCCGCCGGGGGTTCAGGAGAGGCTGCGGCAACCTCTGGTGTGCCCAGTGCTGCAGGGGAGTGTTCTCCTTGCTGCTGTTTGCTCATTCCTTTTCCTTTTGGCATCCTTCCCACTCCAAATTGTCAATGAATATGTGTTCTTCAAGCTTTTAAATTAACAATTCCACCATATAAGTTGGCCAGGGATGGTAAAAAAAACATCTATTTGCCTTGGATGTTAGGCAGAGCCATCCACAGCAGTTCGACTGAATGGCTGCCATCTTGCCGAGTCCCTTCAGACTATTTTTAAATCTCAAACCCTGCATTCCCACCTACATCCTGGTAACTTTGTTCTGAACCCTCTCCAGTTTAATAACATCCTTCCTATAATGACCAGACCTGCACACAGTATCCCAGAAAAGACACGAGGGGCAAATGTTTTACACAGAGGGAGGTTCGGATGTGGAATGTTTAAAAGATACTTAGGTAAGTACATGAATAGGAAAGGTTTGGAGATGTATGAGCCAGGAGTAGGCAGGTGGGACTAGTTTAGCTTGGGATTATAGTCAGCTTGGATGAATTGGACTGAAGGGTCTGTTTCCCTCCTGTATGACTCTATAACTTTATGACTTTATAACAGGCCTCACCAACGTCCTGAATAACCTCAACATGACATTTCAACTCCCGTACTCAAAGGTCTGAGCAATGAAGGCAAGCGTCAGATGGAGAAATATTATTTCAAACTTGGCAGGGCATTGCTGATATTAAAGCCATGTCATTTCACGTCACATGATTTTGCTGTTCTATCAGTTTCTCCACACCACCTGGAACATTTCACAACTGAAGGTAACAGATACATATTTAGCTGCACACATTTCCTCAATGAAAAGTTTTCCGTATCCTTCCATGGAATGTCCATCACTTTGGAGTTTGGTCCAACACTTCTCTGGCTCCAAACTGTTTAATGCACCATTTTAATTCATGTCACTACTGCAGTTACATACTTTTACCAGCAGATGGAGTGTGAATACACAGTTGAACAGCTACATGGTTAATTGCAAAGCTCTAATAACAAATAGCAAGATTGAAGCTTTGTAAAGAGTCAGAGACAAATTTCAGCTCTTTGCAATGCACCCTCTTTGCATAATGCGTGTCTGAGAGAAACTGAGACACATTTCAAAATCAGAGTGCTGGATAAACTCAGCAGGTCTGGCAGCACTTATAGAGAGAAAAACAGAGTTAATGTTTCAAATGAATGAATAAATGAATCACTAGACTCAAAATATTAACTGTTTTTCTCTCCACAGACAATGTCAGACTTACCTAGCTGCTCCAGCATTTTCTGATTTTATTTCAGAGTCCCAGTTCTTTGATTTTATTTCATTTGCCTCTTCCTTCAACCCATCATTACGATAACATTATTCTGTACATCGTATGCAACAGATAATGTGATCACAAGCAGACGTCACAGTATCTGGGAGGATTAATTGTAAAAACTGACAAGGTTGAATCAGCTGTCCCCTTCATAAACTCTGCCTCTAAGTTTAGAAAGTTGCTCCCTTCTCTAATAACCCTGAGGAATGTTTCCTTCGACCTTGTACAGGACTGGAAAAGACATAGTAGTCCATCAGTTTGTAATTTTCAAATGAACCTGTTCAGAGTTGCTATTACACACCTCTGGAGCAGGCAGGACTTGAACCTAGGTTTCTTGATTAAGAGGTGGGGACACTACCATGACACCACAAGAGCCCAAAAACCCTAGCCAGTTAGTTGCATTAGAATCACCTTAAAATCAATCAACTAGATCAATTTGAAAGCAGGAGAAAGTGAGGACTACAGGTGCTGGAGATCAGAGTCAAGATTGTAGTGCTGGAAAAGCACAGCAGATCAGGTAGCATCCGAGGAGCAGGAAAATCGACGTTTTGGGTATAAGCCCTTCATCAGGAATAAGTCCTGTGGGCCCAGGGAGGCTGAGAGATAAATGGGAGGGGCAGGTAGCTAGGAATGTGATAGGTAGATGAAGGTGGGGAGGAAAGGTAAAAAGGTCAGACAGGAGGGTGAAGTGGGTAGGTGGGAAGGAAGATGGACCGGTCAAGAGGGCGGTGCTGAGTTGGAGGCTTGAGACTGGGAAAAGGTGGGGGAGGGGAAATGAGAAAACTGGTGAAATCCACATGGGTCCTTGCAACCACATGGGATCGAAGGCAGAAGATGAGGCATTCTTCCTCCAGGCATCGGGTGGTTAGGGTTTGGCGATGGAGGTGGCCCAGGACCTGCATGTCCTGGTGGAGTGGGAAGGGGTGTTAAAGTGTTTGACCACATGGCGGTGGGGTTGATTAGCGCAGGTGTCACAGAGATGCTCTCTGGGATGATCCGCAAGTTAGCGTTGTCTCCCCAATGTAGAGGAGACCACATCAGGTGCAACGGATACTGTAGATGATGTATGTGGAGGTACAGGTAAATTTTTGTCGGATGTGCAAGGATTCTTTGGACACAGGTTTTGCACTTCTTGTGGTAGCAGGGGAAGATGCAGGAATGGGGTGTTGGCATGGATCTGACAAGAGAGTGGCGGAGGGAATGGTCTCTCCGAAATGCAGATAGTGGTGGGGAGGGAAGTATATCCCTAGTGGTGGGGTCTTTTTGCTATTTGAACTATTCTTTACTGAAGTCACTTAGTCCACTCCTGACACAGATATCCACAGCCTCCCACAGATCAGCAGAAGTTCCACATTGATCATCTGTGACTGCAGTCATCTGCATGGTGTCGATATTTTCCAGAAGTGGTAAAAATACATGTCGCTTGCAAACACAGGATTTACAGTGGAATGCCTTTCATCAAGCGTCATTGACATCGTGAACTAAAATGACATGAATTCTCATGCCAGTTCCAGGGGGTCAAGGTACCATAGTTCATCAAGGGCAGAGAGTTATTGAGAAACATGCTGTCCGGAACAGTTTTTAATCAGAGATCATACGTTAGCAGAAATGTAATTCCAATCTTTTCATGGCTAGACATTTTCTTGGTGGTTGGAGCTGGCACACACAGGCCATCATGTGCACCTGCTGGATGGTACAGTGGGCAGAATGTAACCTGCCCAAAGCCAGTACTTGTAGCTGGTACATACCAGCGGACGTTGCATGTTGGCTTGGCAGTGTCGAGTGCTGAACGAGTGCCACAAACAGTACTGGCAGTGCTCTATGTTCTTGCATCATCTCTGCTGTTGGCAAAGAAATGATCCTGCATCATATTTTCCTGCCCCTGTTGGTTGGAAGCTTTGCTATGTTTGCACTACAGCACAGGTGTAGGGTCTTTGAATGGATGCACTAAACATGTAAAATTAACCCCACTGGCAGTTTCTCTTGCAAGTCTCTCGCATGCCAACCAGAGGGATTCTTTTTATTCCCCACTGACGCTACAGACTTGGGTAGCTTCCCACTTCACTTGTAGTTCAGTTGGTCAGATCCACACTCTAACTCCAATGGAGCAAGCTCTTGGGATGCGATGGGTACCATCTTTGCCTTGGAGCCAGGAACTCTGGATTCAAGTCGCACTTCAGGATGTGACACCCAATGTGTTCACAACACACCAAACAGATCGAGTATTTGGCTATAAATCACTGCAATGCACACCGATGGCAGATATTAACAGCGAGTGAGAAGCCCCCCCCCCGGTTAGCTCAGCTGCAGAGGAGAAAGGATTGGAACGTCTCCCACCGGTATCCTTAGCTCCAGACTACAGCGTGCATCTCAGAAGATGGGGTGGGACGGGGCAGTTGATTGGAGGGCCAGTGGGAATCAGATCGCTGCCCACAGCACAGGATTCTATCCTGTTCCACCTGAGAATAATCCAGGATCTGCCTCCTCACCTGACACATGATAGAAAGAAGTCACAGTGGTGTGGGTCCAATCCGCCTTCGGAATAGATCTCGGATGATTGCTCTTCTCCCGCAACCTGAACGCCAAATGCAGCCAAAATAAACATTTCTCAATCTGGACCATCCTAACATAATAGGCTTCACACAGTGTGTCAAACCCAGAATAACTGACTACACTAACACACTGGGAAACAACCACTTTCACTCACTATCTGAACGTAACTTTTAAAAACTATATATGAGATGCAGGTGCTGCTGGCTGGCCAGGATTTATTGCCCACCCCTAGTTGCCCTTGAGAAGGAAACAGTGAGCTGTTAAGGGAAAAATGTGTTGACAAATTTGATCTAATATTTTGAGGAGATAGCTTGGGGTGTTGATGAGGGTGATGCATTTGATGTGGTCTACAAGGACTTTAATGAAGGATCTCCTTGTCTCACACTAATACTTCTGTTCAGCTGGCCTGCTGTAATCTATTGCTTTTTGGTGAATTTTTATGCATTCACTCAATGCTATTTTTCTCAGTTCACGTTTCTTCACAAGTCCCTCAAACAAGATGCTAACATAGTTCATTATTATTTCTAAACATCGGTTCCTTAAATTCATATCTTGTAGTCCTCCTCCTCTAACACATCAACAATCTTCTGCTTCCAGAGTTTTCTTCTAAGCAAGACGTGACTTCTCCAAAGTCCTGACTGATGGAAATGCATGCAACAGCACCTCTGCTGTTAATGACCTCTTCTCTTCGACTAAAGCAGTTTCTGACTGAATACCTCTGCTTGGAGACTGTAAGGACTGCAGATGCTGGAAGTCAGTCAGTCAGTAGATGTGAAGTTGGAAAAGCACAGCGAGTCAGACAGCATCCGAGGTGCAGGAAAGTACGAAATGTTTCAGCATGAAATGTTGACTTACCTGCTCCTCAGATGCTGTCTGAGCTGCTGCGTTTTCCCAGCTTCACATTGACTGAATATCTTTGCTTCTGGGCAATTCCACCCCTCTCTCCCTCCTGCCTCCATGTTGTAAACCTCAAGTCAGCAAATACTTTGGCAATTATCATTTTGGGAGGAATTTACTTGTCATTTAGCTAAAATCACATTTTTGGAGATGCTGTCTTTAGCTCACTGTTCAAAATGAATTTACATCTTGTTGAAAGAGTCAGATCATCACAGAACTGAGAGCCCAAATCCATCCTTCCCCCACTTTAAAACAAAAATTTTCAAATAATAATACATTGTGAAAATTGCTGGATTCACTGGTTTAAATTGTCTCCTAACTCAGATTCTGGGCTACTTATTAACAATATTTCAATTTGATTGATTCGGCACATTTGCAGATACTGGCCTTGTTCCCCAGGATGCCCTGAAGATCTTAAGATCACCCCAGTGTAGCAAGTTCCAGTGCAAAAGCTCCAGGAAATTTAATAGGGCTGATTGGACCAGACTTTTAACTGATGCACAATGTGTATTAAATTGATTCACATGAAGGATACATTGAATACAAGCTTACTCAATAAAAGCGATTCTCAGATTTTTCTGAAGGGTCATCAATCAATATTAATTTGATCAATTATGCTGCTGGGTGCAACAGGAGAAGTTTCTTTGTAAGAGGGTCTGTTTCCATACTGTATATCTCTATGAACTAAACAGTATATAGTGTTTTAAAAGGTTACCTGGTTGGCTTTCCTTCCTTTAATAGCTCTTCCAGACTTCTCTCATAATGCTCTGTAACAACCACCAGCCTTTCTGTACAAGAACAAAGAACAGGACCCCAAGATGTTGAACATAGTTGTGGAAATTGTTACCAAGTTGTTTAACATTTACTTTTAAAAGATTTACACGATGCTAAGCCCCAGGTAATTAAACCTTTTTATTCAGTAACAAGAAAGGAAGAAAAACAAAATGCCAGAATATCTGGAGTTGGCAACATCCATTCTTAATGGGTGTCTGACATATTACAGGCCCATCATGTTTATACTGATTGTAACTGTGTACAGATCGTTTTAGGAAATCCAATGAACTCATGTTACAAACTTTGAAACTTGTACGGTCCTGTGCGCAGTATCGCCCATGTAGGAGAGCACAAAGGTGAGAAACGTGCATGCAAACACATCACAAACTAACAATATTAGAATTCTCCCACTCAGCTCAACTTCCTCACTCTTCCACCTCACCTCTCCTAAAGAAACTGATTCTTTCAGAGTCAGAAAATCAAGGAACCCCTGCCTAACTGATCAATTTTTATGGCTGGCCATGGAGTTACTGTGGAGAGTTGTTCAAATGGAATGGCTGGATAGTTCTTTTTACAAAAAATGTTGATGGGATGTGACTGTCACTGGATTAGTGGTGCTGGAAGAGCACAGCAGTTCAGGCAGCATCCAAGTAGCTTCGAAATCGACGTTTCGGCCAAAAGCCCTTCACTGGCCAGGCCAGAGTTAGTTGCACATTTCCAAGTTCCCACAAGGGGGTGGTGGTGAGTCAGCCTCGTGAACCGCTGTAGTCATGCAGCGATGGCACACCCACAATGTTATTCAGGTACGGGACTCCAGGATTTTGTCTCATTGAAAGTGAGGGAACAGTGATATAGCTCCAAAGAAGAATGGTGGGTATTCACAAAATAACATGGCCATTCTGCCCATCATGTCTGCACTGACTTGGAGAGAAGCTGGAGGTAGTGGTGATCCCATATGTTTGCAGAGAGAGGGAGGGGAACCAGGAACATTCTACATTTACCCTATGTTACCACAGGAGCATTTCCCAACAGAAGTTACAAGGCAATGGCCAGGAGTAAGACCTCTAAATAACTATTCTCCCTTGAGGGCATTTTGGCCAGTTCTTCACCTGTTGGCTTAGTTCAAACCAGATCACCTGGCACTAACAATGGACTGAAACTGGGACCTTTAGTTTGTATCAGGAATCCCCCTTGGACATTGAGAAATGGAAGCTAAAGGAGAACCATCATGAGATTAGTTTAGAAGCCTGGAATGTTCAAGCACAACCAGATGCTAAACACAAACGTCTCCCCCCTTTAGATCCCTCCCTTCTCCCAGTCCCATCTTCACTTGTAAATTATATGCCACAAGTTAGAAACCAATCCATCGATAGAATGCTGTGCCTTAGTGGTTTGGCACCTGCAATCATGGCATCCACCTCGTTATCTTGGTATTCATGTCCATGCACACAATCAGAAATATTGTATTGTTCAACTAATGCTTACCACATGCCTCATAAATTTAAATCCAGCATCTGTTCACTGGTTTAAATATCATCCAATTTTGCAGTACATTACTGGCAACAACACTGTAATAACACTATAATTGGCTCAGTAACCTCCAGGCTCTCTCTTTCAAATGTGGTTAGAATCATACAGCCTTGCAATCATAGAATAGAATTGCTGAATTATTAAATTGTGGAAGGAGACTATTCAGCCCAATGTCAGCTCTTTGGTAGAGCTATCAATTTTGTCTAATTTCCTCACTCTTGCTCCAGAACCCTACAAGTTATTCCTTCCCAATTAATTCTCCAATCCCCTTTTGAAAGTTGTTACTACATCTGCTTGCACCATGTTTTCAGGGAGGTTTCTACAACCTAATATCTTAGTCTAATCTTCATGTCATCTCCTACTGTCCCTTTTGCTAGTTATCCTAAATCAGCGATTGTTTTGGCTAATGCACTGTCAAGATCTTTCACTTTTTCAAGACTTCAAAATAAAATCACCTCTTAACCATCTTTGCTCAAAGAAGGACAAAACTAGCTTCCAATGTCTTTGCAAATAAAGCTTTTCATCTCTCGTGTTATTCTGCTAAATTGTCTCTCTGCACTTTTTCAAAGGCCTTGTCATCCTTCCTAAATCTTGGTGCCACGAAGTGGGTATAATGCCCTCTGTTTTTAAATAAAACTCAGTGTTTAGACTTTAGTCATTCATGGAATGTGGGTATTGCTGGCTAGGCCAACATCTTTTGTCCATTCAGAGTTGCCTTTGAGAAGGAGATGGTGAACTGCTGTAGTCCATTTGATGTTATTACCAACAATGCCATTAGGTGGGGAGTTCCAGTGCATCTTGGAGATAAATGGCGCATACTGCCGCACATTAGCATCAGTAGTAGAGGGAGCGAATGTTTGCTGTTGTGATGCCCATCAAGCAATCTGCTTTGTCATGAATGGTGTCAAGCTTCTCGAGAGCTAATGGAACTGCACTCATACAGACATGTGGGGAGTATTCTAACACACTCCTGATTTAGGCTTTGATGATGATGGATCAGCATACAGGAATCAGAAGGTGAGTTCGTTGCTGCTGGATTCCTAGCTTCTTTACTTTTATTCATTAATGGGATGTGGGCATCACTGGTCAGGCCAGCATTTATTGCCCATCCCTAATTGCCCAGTGGGCAGTTAAGAGTCAGCTACATTGCTGTGTGTCTGGAGTCACATGTAGATCAGACCAAGTAAGAATGGCAGTTTTCTTCCCCAAAGGACACTTGTAAACTAGATGTGTTTTTCCAACAATTGACAATGGATTCATGGTGATCAATAGACTCTTAATATCAAATTTTTATTACATTCAAATTCCACCATGTGCCATGGCTGGATTCACACCCGCATTCTGACCTGGTCTTGTAGCCACTGTATTTATATGGTCAATGAATGATTTATAAAGATTTAGCATAACTTCATTTCATATGACAGAACTTACAAAATGGTTTGGTTTTACATCTCCTACCACAATTGAATGTACAGAATGCTTTAACAGATCTTGAGGCTTCAACAGAAATGGAATACAGTCTATTTCAAATTTCACAGTTACAATGGGCATCTCTGGTTTGATTTTTCAAAATATTACAGTTTTAAGACAGCACTGTAATAAAAATGTTGAATGATATCCAGTATTGTTTCCTCAGAATGGTAATGTTTTGACAAACTGAGAATGCAATGCTAATTTATTCAGTCATCGGTGGCTCACATTAACACTTAGGTCAATCTAGGATTGGTAGCAATAAGCAATGGAACCAATGACAACAGTAACTCTCTGATGCATGCATCATCTTATCCAAGGTGATGGCCTCTCAGAGGAATAATGTGTTTTAGCTTCAGTTTAGCACCTGGAACAGAGGGAATACCCCTTATGCAACACATAACGTAATGGCACAACGTTATAACATCCCATACTGAGCTACTGCTAAGCCTGATTGCTCATGTCAAACATATACAAAGTGAAGAAAGATTGGTCATTTAAACTTCACGAGAAATTTAAATTACAGGTACTTTAAGGTCCAGCACCCTCAACAGCCTGAAGATTGTGCCACATTTTAGATCTTCCCAAGTTGAGCAGTTCTAAATTCAGACACTGCAACACTTTGATTTGCTTTCTCTGTGCTAAGATTTACATGAGGCACTTGATGTCAAATTGAAAGAAGTGCATTTCCCAGCATTTAGATGTTTTGAGTTAATACTTAAGAACTGTTTCTTCATCTGAATCTGCAAGTTACTTAAATCATGACTACCTTCTTCTTTCACTGCTGAAAATGTGTTGCTGGAAAAGCGCAGCAAATCAGGCAGCATCCAAGGAACAGGAGAATCGACGTTTCGGGCATAAGCCCTTCTTCAGGAAATGCCCAAAACGTCGATTCTCCTGTTCCTTGGATGCTGCCTCTCCTGCTGCGCTTTTCCAGCAACACATTTTCAGCTCTGATCTCCAGCATCTGCAGTCCTCACTTTCTCCTCGAAGATTTTAACCTACCTTCTTCTTTCAGTTTGGTGTATTCATAGCATTTGTTTGGCGTATTCAAATAAGGCATTGTTGTATTCTTCACAACAGAGTTTTGACTTGGATTACTACTCTTTGATTTGCAGTCTCTGGTTACTGGTGTATACAATTCATAGTTGATGTGCAAGGCAGTTCACCTCGCTCTTAAAAAGTTTAACATGTCTGGATTTTGACAATTTATTTATTTGGCTCACCAAACATTTAAAAATTGTATGAAACAGAAGGGTAAACACTGATATACCTATTCATGTGTATTCTTTTTACAGTAGGTACAAAACTTCTATCAACATTGAGCATTGTCGAAATATGCCAACATCAAAAAGGAAGTAGTCACGTGACAAAATAGTAGATACTCACACATCGACTGGGAGGACATGGATCTAACTGAGAATTAATTACTTTAATGTTGTGTCTTTCTTTCATCTATCTCCAAATGTCTTGCAAAGATCATGATTCAAGGATGCTGGAGATCAGCACTGAATGCACTGTACAAGAAAGAGCTCACCATGTTTTCCACGCAACATGTCCACATATTGGCAGAGCCGGGGATGAGAGATGGCCTTGAGGAGTTGGAATCGTCCCAGAATCCTGATGGAGTTTGGGGTGAGTGGAAGCCCGTTGCTGCCGCACACGTCGTGTGGAAGTGCTGAGGCAAAAAAAGTGAAGGCTCCAAGCTGGGCATCTTTTAGCGGGAACATTTTCCTCTCAATTCAGTGTCATTGCAAATCTGAGCAGAAAAAGAAAAGAATACACAAAAGATTTAAGGAAGTGTGGGATGAAAGCTGCCATTTCAAGTAGCTAAGACGGCCAAAACAGTAAAGTGAATCTCCTTTGGGTGAACAAAAAGCTTAAAGAGACATTACTTTTGTACACACAAATGCTAAACAGTAAATACCACAACCTCGACCTAAAAAAGGGGTGAATTAAAACCATCAAGACTGAGACTGATAGATTTTTGAGTAAGGATATGAAACAATGGTAGGTAAATACAGTCAAGTTACAGAGCAATCATGATCTAACTGAACAGTGAAACAATCTTGAGAGACCCAATGATCTACTCACGTTCCTATGCTCCTATATCCAGACACCTGCAATTCACATTGAGGAACTAGCAAACCATTAAATAAATGTGATCAAAAATTTGTTTTTATAATTATAGATACGAAGAAATGCAAGTTACCACAGCATTTTCAAACACCATTTGTCAAAGTATTTGCAAATTATTGCTTATAAAACTGTACAAAAACACTCAATGGCTAACCTAAATGCAAAGAAATGAGAATGAGAGGAGGGCTGAGTTCAAGCACAATAGAGATAGTCACTTTACTTTAATATTCATTCACAGGATTTGGGCATCATTGCCTATTCTCAACTGTCATGATTTGGAGACGCTGGTGTTGGACTGGGATGTACAAAGTTAAAAATCACACAACACCAGGTTATAGTCCAACAGGTTTCATTGGAAGCACACTGGCTTTTGGAGTGTCGGATGATAGATATAACCACACTGCTGTTAGGAAGGCAGTTCCAGGTTGTGACCCAGGGACAGTGAAGGAATGGCAATATAGTTCCAAGTCAGGATGATGTGTGGCATGGTGGGGTGGGGTTGGGGCTGGGAATTGCAGCGAGGATGTTTCCCTCCCTCGTCATTGTCTAGGAGGTATAGATTGCATGTGTAAAAGGTGCTGTTGAAGCAGCCATGGTGTATTACTGCAGTGCATCTTGTAAATGATGCACAGTGCTGCTGCTGTGCACAGAGAGTGCTTAAAGTGGCGGGTGAAGTGCCAATCAAGTGGACCTCTTCAGCCAGAGAGTGGTGAATCTATGGAATTCACTGCTTAAGAAAGCCTTGGAGGCCAGGTCATTGCGTATACTTAAGACTGAGATAGATAGGTTCTTGAGTATTTGGGGGATCAAGGGTTACAGGGAGAAAGCGGGAGAATGGGGTTGAGCCATGATTGAATGGCAGAGCAGACTCATTGGGCTGAATGGCCTAATTTCTGCTCCTATGCCTTATGACTGTTTTGTCCAGGATGGTGCAGAGTTGATGGAGTGTAGTTGGAGCTGCACTCATCCACAGTATTCCACCACACGTAACTCATGGCAGTAGATAGTGGTCAGACCCTAGGGGAGAGAAGAGCTGAATAACTTGCCTCAAACTGATACTATATAACTTCAACCGTATCCTACAGTAGCTTTTTTTTGATGCACTTGTATCTTATAAATATTTCAAAGCATTTTTGGTGATATTATCAAATATTTTGAAAGCATTTTTGCCACCATTAGAGAACTAGAGAGCGTTGGCACTGCCCTAATCTTTGAAAGTAAGTGATTTGACTGCCAACAGCTCTATTGTGCATTGTATCTTTCCACACGGTCACACACACTTCCACTTCAGCAGCTGCAGTGACACACTCACCTAGTGACTAGGAATCCCAGCTCACATTGATGTGGTACTATTGGGAAAATAGCAGCTGAGCTTACACTTAACCAACAGTACCAAGAGAGATTATTTGTCTTGTTGTTCAATGAAGTTGGGTGCATGTGAATTGGCTGCCTCATTTATCTGATGAGTAGAATGAAAGACCTACAGTAAGATAAAGCTTTTTAAAATCTCAGGATGCCCAAACGGCCAGCAAAGTACTTCTGCAATGTAGTCACTGTTGTAATATAGATACAATGGTGAATATATAGCAATTCTTAGCTGAAAAGAACATTGGGATGTCACTAAATAATGAATATTCATTTTATTTTATTCTAGAGATGTTCGATAACAACTTATTCATGAAGATTTGTAAAATTATATTTCATAACTGTTCAAATTTGACTTTATCAAAATTACTATATAGTTCAAATTCATTCCATGTAGTACATGGCAGTCTGAGGTGCGTCAATGCAATTCCAATTATACATAACATTTACAATTTATATTCCATTATAATATACTGACCAAGGTGCCAGACCCTTGGTATAATACAGCAGGGAGACCTTAGAAAGTGTCTGTTCCTCACTGAACCTCCATAGTGACTGTCTCAGGTTTTAGTATCGCCTGCAAATCACCCTGGGCTGTGTCATCTGCCAGTCTACAAAACGCCGGCATGGGAAACTCTGCGCTGGAAGATCACCGAGTTTCAGGTAGACTAAACAGTGCCTTTTAGAGTTGATGGTTAACCAGCTGCCTATGTTATTTGTCATGGTTTGCATCTATGGGAATGGGCCATGAAGCACAAAACCTTGTGTCAAGGACCTACTTGAGATGAACATTGCAGAAAACCACTGCATCTCTTTCCAGAGCGTTCTCACAAAGGCTTATTCTAGCAGGAAGTGGACAATGGTGTTTCCTCACCACCGCTGCTTTGAGGGTACTGTGCAAGAAGCTTAAGACTCGGGACATGCAGCATGGATATGACAGGGATGGACTTTCTAACAACCAGTCAAGCTGCATCTTAGTGCTTATCTGAAAGTTCTGGCTGTGAGGCATTCCACAAATTACTAGAGCAGTGTTCTCAGGGCGCCAACCAAAAGGCTCAACCATCTCCTTTTTGCAAGTGCAGATCCATCCCAGATGTGGTCAAAGGAGTTTCTCTACATAAATGTCGACAAAAGGGGGGCAGGCAGCATGGCACAGTCCAAATGGGTGGAGCATTCTGTGGCAATGGGACTCTGGTCAGACTGCATTTGGAATATTGTGAGCAGCTTTGGACCCTTTATTTAAGGAAGGATGTGCTGGCCTCGGAGTGGGTCCAGAGGAGGTTCACAAGAATGATCCTGGGAATAAAGGGCTTGTCACACAAGAAGTATTTGTGAACTCTGTGTCTGAACTTGGAATTCAGAAGGGTGAGGAGGGATCTCTTTGAAATGTACAGAATACTGACAGGCCTGGATAGAATGGACGTGGAGAAGATGTTTCCACTAGTAAGAGAGATACAACCTGAGGGCACAGCCCCAGAGTGAAGGGACGTCCCTTTAGAATGGAAATGAGGATGAATTTCTTCAGCCAGAGGGTGGTGAACTGTGAAACTATGATAGATGGTTGTGGAGGCCAAGACATTGACTGGCAGAGTATTTAAGAAAGTGATGGATAGGCTCTTGAATAGTAAGGGAATCGAAGGAGAAGAAAAGAGAATAGGGTTGAGAAACATATCAAGCATGATCGAATGGCTGAGCAGACTCAATGAGCTGAATGACCTAATTCTGCTCCAGTACCTTCTGGTATTATGGAATAGACATCCTCTGCGGCACTGGGAACTGATTGAACCTCAGCAAGTAGGAAAATTGGTGCTTGTAGACTGACATATACACATATCTTTATAAAGATGCACACTGAGGGTTAGATTTTCTCTCTCCCTTGTCCAGAAATTAATATGTCTCTGCAGACACAGATCACTTTGCACCACTAGACATGATGAAAAATGCATGGTAGAGAGTGGGGTATGGACCAGAACACTGCAACATACAGCAACACTGAGTGTATCTTGCAGCTGATGATTGGGTTTTTAATCTGCAATAGACAGTGACATTCACTGCTACAAAGCCAGATTTTATTTTACCATGTTACATGTTCCTTTCAGTTTTCCCCAGCTCCTCCCAACCATACTCTCAGCACTATCAAATAGCCTGATCATGTCTGACACCCACATTCTGTGATAAAGAAGAAATACTCTGCATTTCTTCTTTCCATTTTAAAAACAAGTGGAATAAAAGATTAAAATTTTTATCAGTAAGTAATGCAAATCAGTACGGAGTTTGCATGCCTAACAGCAAAGTCTACAAATGCACAATTTGCTGCATCTGGATTTTCAATTAGCCACACTACACCACTGACTATCACATTAAACAACAATATTTATCAAGTAATGTTTTTCTCTCTTCTCCTTCCAAGACAATAAGCTTGTTTCAACTGAAAGCAGCATCTGCTGATGTCATCACAAGTCTCACCTGAGAGTTTCAAGTTAATGAGGTAGCATTACTAAGCAATGGCTTACAGTACAGTAAAGCAGAAGATACCATACCCAAGCATAAAGTTAAAAAGGTAGAAGAGGGCTTTTGGGACACAGTGGTAGTGTCCCTGCCTTTAGGCCAGGAGGTCCAGGATCAAGTTCCATCTGCTCCAGAAGTGTGTTACAACAGCTCTGATTGGTTGATTGGAAAATACTTGTGAAAGCAAACACATTTTATTCAAACACATTTCAATAAATCTGAAAACTCTCTTTACGCAAAGAGTTGTGGGAGCATGGAATGCGTTGCCAGCAGCAGTTGTGGAAGTGAGGTCATTGGGGATATTTAAGAGACTGCTGGACATGCATATGGTCACAGAAATTTGAGGGTTCGTACATGAGGTTTACCTTACATGAGGCTCAATGGTCGGCACAACATAGTGGGCTGAAGGGCCTGTTCTGTGCTGTACTGTTCTATGTTCTAAACAGAGACCCCAGCCTATTGCAATTCCTATTGTGGATAATTTGAACTAAGTGTTTGCATGGCTGTTAAATTTGAAACCAAAAACAAGGCAGCAGAAATTATTTATGACAGATCAGAGTTTTAAATTAGCACTAGACATCTCCTCACCAAACACCAAATCTTTCCTCTGGAGACTTGTCCAATCACTTTACAGCTGGGAAATGGGAAAAGGACAGCAATTTAAGAAGTCTTCACAAATCTCAGTGAAGACAATCTTTCACTAAATTAATTCTAAATATTCTCAAACTCCTTATTTTTACTGTGCAAGGCTACAATGCATGTTGTCCATGCAGAGTTAACAAGTCACCTTGATTTACTTTCATTAAGGAAATAGAACAAGTTAATAAATTAGGTTCATCATTATCATTTATCTCCCTCCCATTTATCTCTCCACCCCGGAGGCTCCCTGCCTTCATTCCCGATGAAGAGGTTTTTGCCCGAAACGTCGATTTTCCTGCTCCTCAGATGCTGCCTGACCTGCTGTGCTTTTCCAGCAACACTCTAATCTAGACTCTGATTTCCAGCATCTGCCGTACCCACTTTTGCCTTCATCAAAAAATTGTTGACCTCTCGCCTTTATACTAGCGTCACGGCCCAATTGACAACGTGAAGCAAAACGCAAAGTAGTAGAATTCAAGAAATGTACTCACCATCTGCTCTTAAGTGCATAAACAGGCAGGGGTTAATGAAGGACATTCCAACTTTGCTTCATGTTCAAGATATGTAATATAAAGGCCAATTGATCAGCATTTGGTATGAGTTACAATTAGGAGTGTGGTACAGAGATAAAACCCCAAATGCCTTCTGGATATAAACATTTGAAATTAGAACTCAATGTCTGACCACTAAAATAACTTGGAACATTTAGTTGATGAAGTAATTATCTGCTTTCATTCCTTTTCCCTCTCAGTTTCCCTGCTTCTGTCCAACCATTGATTGCTCACTCTTTCCTTCTCTAAGCAGTTGCGCACTTATTTTTCTTTTCCTTTCTTGAAATTCCATTTTCTGTTTGCCTTCTTACCATGAGGATCAGTAAGATGCTCTCCATGTTGGGCCAAAAACTTCACTGCATTCTTTATGTCAGAGAGAGTTCAGTAAAATATTAAATTACTTCAAATCTCAGTGACTTGCTCAATTGAGTTTCAAAGTCACGAACTTCCAAAAGGTGGAAGTTAACATAGTTCCACTTTTCTAAATGGGTTTAAAAGCCAACAATCATAAATATTTCAGCAGCCCTCCTCACAAACATTGAAAAAGAGGCAGAAACTGTGCAGATGGAAGCTACAATCGCTCCCCATCATGGGTATAAACCTGGTCATCAGGTGTGAGGCACTGTCATTGCTGTTATACGTGGCACAGGTCTGGCCTATTCCCAGAACCTGTGCCACTGCAGTCACCCGGGCCATCTTCCAATTTATATGGAGATCAAAGATGGACCGGGTCCGAAGGGATTCTATGTATAAAGATCTGGGCAATGGGGAAAAAAGCACAACCAATGCCACCCTCACCCTGATGGTCACCTTTCTGTGTGGCTGCATCAAGCTGTGTGTGGATCCCCGGTACGCAAACACCAAGTATCACTACATACTGAGGTTCTACCTGTCCCCGGTGTTGCGAAGGAATGCTCCGAGTAGTTGGACTGTTCCGTCTCACCTATCCTTCGTGGAGAAGTTTATGAAGAAAAACACCTATGACCACAAGTCCATCAGGAAGTGGTCAGCACGTAGTGTCCTTGAGACACTTCGGGAAAAGGAGAGGGCGGATCCTGTCAAGCGGTTCCCTGAGCAGACTGCCAAAGCCATTTGGCAGAATACCTCATCGCCAGAACTTTCCAACAAGCACCAAGACAGGGCTTGGCTAGTGGTGAGAAGGGCTCTGCCTGTGAGATCTTTTATGCACGCTCGGACTCTCTGCCGCACTGCACGCTGCGTTCAAAGCGGCTGCGGGAGGTGGGGGGGGGGGGGGGGGGGAAAACGAGACTGTCACACACCTCGTTCTGGACTATGCCTATGCAGAAGAAGTCTGGAGAGGAATGCAGTGGTGTTTGTTGAGGTTCGTCCCGAGCAGCTCCGTGACGCAGGACTCCGTACTCTACAGTCTGTTCCCCGGGACGCACACCAAGACGAACATCAATTGTGCCTGGAGGATCATCAATTTGGTGAAGGATGCTCTTTGGGCAGTCTGAAACCTGTTGATCTTCCAGCTGAAGGAGTTGACCCCAACTGAGTGTTGCAGACTGGCACATTCCAAGGTCCAGGACTACGTGTTGAGGGACACATTGAAGCTTGGGGCAGCTACCGCCAAGGTGCGGTGGGGAAAGACCACCGTGTAACATCTGCCTGCCTAAAAAGAACAGGGGGCTCACCCAGACATTTGGGCTCTGCTGACGCCTCAGCAGAAGAGCTGGTTAGTAAATGTACAGACTTCTATATAGGAAAAATAAATTTCAAATGTCTGTATGTAAAGCAATATAATGTGTGCACAAGAATGGCATGACCAATTGTATAGAGATCCAAATAATTTTATGAATAAAGTATATTTTTGAAATTAAAAAAAAGAAAAAGTCGAAGTTGCCTCACTTTTGATGGCTTGCATTTGCCCACAATGCACTTTGCATGTAAATTTCTAATTGGCTGCATGGTGGTGATTACTGATGATGGTCAATATTTAAAACAAAAATAAAGTCATAGTCATTTGGTGTTAAGATGGTCAGTTGTGTGAGGTAACACTTCTGGATATAAGAACAAAGAAGGATGTAAGTTGCAAAATGATAATTTAAGATTGGTCACATCACTCGTAATTCACAGACCAAAACTAGCTTCCAAACTCCTACTGGAGGTTACATTGAGCATTTAGCATTGGTGCCAAGCGCTTACAAACAGATCAAACGTCCTGGTTCTTGAAGGAATAGAAATGCTTCCTAATTAGCCTAATTGGACCAATGCCAAAGCACATTTTTTTCAATAGGATAGCCAATCAGTGCTGTCCACTTGAGAAACATTGAAGAAATGACCCCTCCCCAAATCACCCATACCAAAAATTCATATTGATCTATGCTGCCTCTATTTTATTCATGACATATGCATACACACACACACACACACACACGTCTAAGGGATGGATTTGAATTTGCAGATTTGTATTTGCGGATACATTCTATTTTGTTCAAAAAACACACACATGTGAGTTCATGTGATATTTTGTAAATTCCTACTTTGGAAACAGAATCAGTCTGACTCAAGATTGGGACACAGACAGACTCCAACCTCACATCTTTAATGCATTGTCTGAGCTGAGGTGTCACTTTTTTTTTAATGAAACCTTAAGCTATCTCAGGAATGTGACTTGAAAGAAGTCCTGGGATTTACAAATCAATGAATCAAAACCTGCAACCCATTCTAAGTTATTAAAGACTTAACAGCAATCTAGGTTTATTCAATACATCGTATCAGTTATATGACACTTTGATCTTTTACTGTAAATTCTGCGTCCTATGATCCTGCTCCACTAGCTACCTGACGAAGAAGTAACACTCCGAAAGCTTGTACTTCCAAATAAACCTGTTGGACTATAACCTGGTGTCATGTGATTTTTAACTTCTTTTTCATTCATTCACAGGATGCAGGATGACTGGCTAGGCGAGTACTTATTGTCCATATGTAATTGCCCAGAGGAGTGTTCAAAGTCAATTACTTTATTGTGGGTCTGGAGTCACATGTACGTCAGACCAAGTAAGAATGGCAATTTCCTTCCCTAAAGATTATTAGTAAATTAGATGATTTTTTTCCAACAATCAACAAGGTCATCATTAAAATCTTAATTCCAGGAGTTTATTGAATTCAAAATCCACTCTCTACCACGGTGTGATTCGAACCCAGAACATTTTTTAAAGAATTTGACCTATTTTTCTAATCAACCTGTTCAGAGACGTTATTAGACAACTCTGGAGCAGGTGGGAGGATCCTGGGTCTCCTAGTCCAAGGGTCGGTGTCGTCCCGTTTCCCCCTCCCCCCTCAGTCGAAGCAAAATGCTCAGAGACATAGTATAGTCTTACCTCCTTCATCTTTACTCCAGGCCCTGGAGGGAGAGAGAACAATCGCCCATGTGCACAGGGACATGAGTTCACAGACTTCTCTGGAACAACAGTTTCTCAATTAACCATATAGTCACTTTATAGGAAGGAGCATCCAGATAAGGCAACATACATATTAATTGGGTAACCGTTACAATCAGCGAGTGTCAATGACAAAGATTAAGCCATCTGCTGTTACACAATGAATAACTGACTTCACATTATTAAACTGACCTCACATACTAAATGCTTCCAGTATTGTTACATGGCTCTACATAATGACTGCTTTTCCACCTTGTTAACCCATTACCCTTGCCTCCAGCACCCCATTGCTAACTAAGTTCTTATTTGATCTGAATCATGCTCTGCTGAACCTCTTATTTCACAAAACTCAGAACTTAACTCTTTCCCTGCCCACTTATACCCAATATATATTCGCATAGGGACACAACCACTGTGCCAAAAGAGTGCCAAGGTCTCTGAATTAATACCAGTAGGCCATCATTTCTCCCAACAATGGATCTTTACACTGAGATAAGTAAAGAATGACTTATACTCATAATGCACCATGTATAACCATTGCTCGATCCAGAGTGCTTTATAGTTTTGAAGTATTATTGCTGTTGTAATGTAGGAAACTCTGCAGCCAATTCACTTGGACAATTGGATAACTTTAGGTAGAACACAGAACAAAACTGCACAGCACAGAAACGGGTCCTTCAACCACAATGTTGTGCCAAACAAGACGCCAAATTAAACTAATCCCTTTTGCCTGACCTTGGTCCATAGCCCTCCATTCCTTGCATTCATGTGTTGATCTAAAAGTCTCTTAAAAGCCCCTATTGTAGCTGCCTCCATGACCAAAATGACAGTGTGTTCCACACTCCTACCACTCTATGTAAAAATAACCTTGTTCCTCACGCCTCCTTTGAACTTGCCCCCTCCCCCCTTAAATGCATGGCCCCTAGTTTTAGATATTTCAACTCTAGAAAAATGATTCTGATCGTCAACCCTATCTATGCATCTTATAATTTTGTAGACTTCTATCAAGTCTCCCTTCAGACTCTGCCGCTCCAGAGAAAACAACCTGAGTTTTTCCTAACCTCTCCTTATAGCTCATAGCCTCTAATCTAGACAGCATCATGGTAAACTTTTTCTGCATCCTTTCCAAAGCTTCCATATCCTTCCTGTAATGTTGTCGTCCATTTCCCTATACCTGTATCAGGTGAAGCAAACACTCAGAGACACAGGATGGCTTTACCTCTTTCATCTTTCTTCCGGGCAATGGAGGGAGAAAGAACAATCGCAGATGTGCACAGAGACATGAGTCCTTGGTCTTCTCTCGAACAGCAGATTATTAATGAATTATATAGTCACTTACTGGGAGCAGCCTCCAAATAAGGCAACACCTATATTGATTGGGTGACTGTTACAATCAGCGATCATCAACAGTAAAGATTAAGCCATCTGGCATTATACAATGAATGTTTCTTCATCTTGTCAAATGGCTTTACATAAGGAATGCTGTTTCACCTCGTCAACCTACTAGCCTTGTCTCCGGCACCCAAGCAAGTTCTTATCTGGTCCAAGTCATGCTAGCCGAGCCTTTTGTCAAACAACCCTAAAGTTAATTCTTTCCCTACCAGCTCATACCTTATACACTTTCTCAATGTAGCGATCAGAATTGAATGCAGTAAGTGTGGCCTAACCAAAGTCTTATAAAGCTGCAACATAACATCCTGACTCTTATACTTAAGCGAGGAGCAAGTGAGGACTGCAGATGCTGGAGATCAGAGCTGAAAATGTGTTGCTGGAAAAGCGCAGCAGGTCAGGCAGCATCCAAGGAACAGGAGAATCGACGTTTCGGACGTCCGAAACGTCGATTCTCCTGTTCCTTGGATGCTGCCTGACCTGCTGCGCTTTTCCAACAACACATTTTCAGCTCTTATACTTAATCCCCAATCAATAAAGGCAAGCATGCCATACACCGTCTTTACCACCCTATCTACTTGCGTGGCCATTTTCAGGATTTGAACTTCAAGATCCCTCAGTACATCAGTGCTGTTCAGGGACCTGCCATTAATTGTATACATTTCCTTAACATTCGATCTCCCAAAGTGCAGCACCTCACACTTATACAGATTAAACTCCATCTGTAACCGATCCATATCCCACTGTATGCTTTGACAACCTTCTACACTATCCACAACTCCAGTGATCTTTGTGCTGTCTGCAAACTTACTAACCCATCCACCTATATTTTCAACCAAGTCATTTATATATATCACAAACAGCAGAGGTCCCAGTATGGATCCCTGCAGAGCACCACTAGTCATGCACCTCCAGCCTGAAAATCACCCTACCACCAATAAAACTATACCTCTGCCTTCTATGGGCAAGCCAATTCTGAATCCACACAGCGAAGTCACCGTGGATCCCATGCATCTTAATCTTCTGGATGAACCTACCATGAGGGACTTTGTTGAAAGCCTTACTAAAATCCACATAGACAACATCCACTGCTCCACTCTCAATCACCTTTGTCACCTCCTCGAAAAAATTCAAGTTAATAAGACATGACCTGCCCTTCAAAGAGCCATGCTGACTGTCCCTAATTAAGCCGCGTTTTTCCAAATATGCGTAAATCCTATCCCTAAGAATTTTCTCCAATAACGTTCAAACCACAAATGGGAGACTCACCAGCCTCTAATTTCCTGAATTATCTCTATTTCACTTCTTGAATAGAGAAACAATGTTAACTACTCACCAGTCCTCCTCGACCCCTCCTGTGGCTAGTGAGGATACAAAGGCTCCAGCAATCTGCTCTCTTGCCTCTTTCAATAATCTGGGTTAGATACCATCAGGCCATGCAGACTTATCCACTCTTCAGAAGACCCAACACCACTTCTTTCTTGATCTCAAAATGCCTTAGCATATTAGCATGCTCCACAGATATTTCACTACTCTCCATTTCCTTATCCTGGGTAAATACTGGTACAAAGTACTCATTTAGAACCTCACCCACATCCTCTGCCTCCAAGTACAAATTCCCTTCTTTATCCTTGAGTTGACCTACCTTCTCCCCAGTTATCCTCTTGATTTTACCATATCGATAGAATCCTATAGGATTGTCTTTAACCCAACTTGCCAAGGTCATTTCATGGTCCCTTCTTGTTCTCCTAATTTCGTGTTTCAGTTCCTTCCTGCTTTCTTTATATTCCTCATGGATCCTGTCTGATTTTACCTTCTTAAGTCTTAAAAATGCTTTTGTTTTTAACCTTTTGACTAAATTCATTAACTCCCTCATTATCCAAGGGTCCCTTACCTGGCCATCCTTGTCCTTCTTTCTGACTGGAACATGCTGGTCCTGAACTCTCATCAGTAGGTCTTGAAACAATTTCCACATGTCAAATGTGGACTTACCTGATTACAGCTCTTTCCTAGCTCCTGCCTAATACTGATGTAATTTCCCCTCCCCCAGTTTAGTATCTTCCCACAAGGTCCTGATCTATCCTCATTCATAACTATCTTAAAACCTAAGGAGTTGTGATCACTGTTTCCAAAATGCTCTCTCACTAAATGGTCAGTTACCTGGCCAGAATCATTAGTCAGTACAAGATCCAGTATGGCTCCTCCTCTACTTGGATGATCCACATACTGTTTCAAGAAACCCTTTTGGATGCACTAAACAAATTCTGCCCCATCTAAGCCTCATGCTCTAAGAGAGTCTCAGTCAATATTGGGAAAGTTAAAATCACCCACTCTGACATCTGGTTTTACTACACCTTTCCATAATCTGCCTACATGTTTGTTCCTCAGTGGATATTGGGGCCTTTGGTATAATCCTATCAATCAGAGTGATTGCACCCATCTTATTTTTGAGCTCTACCCATATTGCCTAAGTGAAAGAGCCCTCCAGTCTGTCCTCTCTGAGTGCAGATATAATATTATCCCTGATCTGTAATGCAAATCCTCTATCTCTTACCTGTCTTGCTATCTCCTCTAAAGCAACAAAACCCTGGAACGTTGAGCAGCCAGTCCTGTCCCTCTCTCAACCAAGACTCTGTAATGGCTGCAACATCATAGCCCTAAGTGTTGATCCAAGCTACCTTACCTATAATACTCCTTGCGTTGAAATATACACACTTCAGCTCACTAGTACCATCATGTTCATTTACCTGTCTCTGCCTGTCTTTTCTTTCTGACTTACTGGTCCTAATATATACCTTCCCCTCCATCCCACCACCTGATGCTCTGGTTCCCAGTCCTCTGCCATTCTTGTTGAAACCCTCCTGAGTAAAACTAGTGAACCTCCCTGCAGGATATTGGTTCCCTCCCATGCCCCAGAAGACGTCCCAATGATCTAAGAATTGAAAGCCTGCCCCCTGCACCAACTCCTTCACTTTCCTTTCCTTTCATTAGTTCACTTCCTTTTGTGCCATTAATTGAGGGAT
Source organism: Chiloscyllium punctatum (assembly GCF_047496795.1). Taxonomy (NCBI): domain Eukaryota; kingdom Metazoa; phylum Chordata; class Chondrichthyes; order Orectolobiformes; family Hemiscylliidae; genus Chiloscyllium; species Chiloscyllium punctatum. Next base: position 12,391,988 of record NC_092752.1, read on the forward strand.
GAATTTGGGCCTCCAGAAATAGTACCTCCAAACAGGTTGATTAGAAAATGTCTCTTTCCAAATTTACAACCAGTTGGGAATGCACGTTTTCAGAAGAATGCAAGGGAATTTCAAGCTGACCTAGACAGGGCAAATCAATTTTGTAGGAACATAGCAGATGGAACATAATATATTTAAATGGGAGGCTATTCACTTTGGTAGAAAACGTACAAAGGCAGAATCTCTCTCAAGTGATGAGAAGTTCGGAAGTGCTGGTATCCAAAAGAACTTTTGTCTCCTTGTTCATGAGTCACTAAAAACTAGAATGTGGGTGCAACCGTCAGTGAGGAAGGCAAACAGTATGTTGGTAAAAACAAGGACTGCAGATGCTGGAAACTAGAGTCTAGATTAGAGTGGTGCTGGAAAAGCACAGCAGGTCAAGCAGCATCCTAGGAGCAGGAAAATCAATGTTTCGGACAAAAGCCCTTCATCAGGAAGGGATCTTGCCAGAAATGTTGGTTTTCATGCTCCTCGGATGCTGCCTGACCTGCTGTGCTTTTCCAGCACCACTCTAATCTTAACAGTATGTTGGCCTTCATCGCAAGGGAACTTGCACACAGGAAAAAGATGTCTTGCTGCAGTTGTGTAGAGCCTTTGTACATACGTGCTCCCCTTATCTAAAGATTGATATGCTTGCCATTGAGGAAGTGCAACAGAATTTCATCAACTTAATCACTGGGATGTGGGCTGTCTGATGAGAAGACAATGAGGACACTGGGACTGTATTATCTAGAGTTTGAAGAATAAAGAGTGATCTGACTGTATCTTAAAATATGATGTGGGAATGAAAATATGACATTTGCTTAGGCTGGTGAATCTAGAACAAGCGAACAATTTCAGAAGAAATGGTAGGCCAATCAAGACTAAGACGAGGAGTAATTTTTCTGCTCGGGGTGAAACTTTGTACTTCTCTTGCTCAGGCAGGTGTAGAAGCTCAATCACTGAGAACATTCAAGGCAAAAATTGTTCAATTTATGGAGAATCATGACATTAAGGGATATGGGGATACCTTGGGCAAACTTTGAGGTAGATGATCAGCCATAATTTAATATAATGGCAGAACATGCTTGATGGGAGTATTCCTACTTCCATGTCCCTGCACTTGCCCCACCTCTGAACACAGAGCTAGTTTATCTCAAGACATTTCCTTCATCATGCCTTCTTTACTATTAAAATGTCTCTAAATTCTAATTGCAAAAAAAAACATGCCTGCCTTAGAAACTGCACAATGTTCTTGGCAAGAACAGATAACAAAACTAAGCTTTGTAAACCAGGATTTAAAAAGTCTGACATAATTACGACTTTTCAGTCACATTAGTTTACAAGAGAAACTGTCAATGCTCTGCCTGCAGGGAATAAAAATGATCCAAACTTACATGACAATTATTTTTCTTTTAACATAATACACACGATCATAAAAAGTCATGAGCACAACCCAGTGCATCACGCGAACCAGCCTTCCATCCATTGACTGAACCTATACTTCCCATTGCCTCAGGAAAGTAACCATCGTAATCAAAGATCCCATCAACCCCGGTTATATTCTCTTCCACCCTCTTCAGTTGAGCAGAAGTTATAAAAGTTTGAATACATGCACAAACAGATTCAAGAACAGCTTCTTCCCTGCTGTTATCAGTCTTTTGAATGGACCTCTCAAAGATTTCACTCTCTGCACCTTCTCTGTGGCTCTAACACTGTATTCTGCACTATGTTGCGGCTGTACAGGACATTGATTAGGCCACTGTTGGAATATTGCGTGCAATTCTGGTCTCCTTCCTATCGGAAAGATGTTGTGAAACTTGAAAGGGTTCAGAAAAGATTTACAAGGATGTTGCCAGGATTGGAGGATTTGAGCTGTAGGGAGAGTCTGAACAGGCTGGAGCTGTTTTCCCTGGAGCGTCGGAGGCTGAGGGGTGACCTTATAGAGGTTTACAAAATTATGAGGGGCATGGATAGGATAAATAGACAAAAGGTCTTTTCCCTGGGGTCTGGGAGTCCAGAACTAGAAGGCATAGGTTTAGGGTGAGAGGGGAATGATATAAAAGAGACCTAAGAGGCAACATTTTCACGCAGAGGGTGGTATGTGTATGGAATGAGCTGCCAGAGGAAGTGATGGAGGCTGGTACAATTGCAATATTTAAGAGGCATTTGGATGGGTATATGATTAGGAAGTATTTGGAAGGATATGGGCCAGGTGCTGGCAGGTGGGACTAGACTGTATTGGGATATCTGGTCGGCATGGACCGAAGGGTCTGTTTCCATGCTGTACACCTCTATGACTATGTTGTCACCCCCAACCCGATGCATGATACAAAGTACAATCTGCTTGTATAGCATGCAAAACAACACTTTTCACTATAACTCAGTACATGTGACAACAATAAACCAAGTCAAAAGAAAATGTATACTCAGCAGATGTTGCAGCATTTGTGCAGGAAAACTAAGAAGTTAACATTTCTGTTCTGTAACCCTTCTAAAAACTAGGTCATAGAACAGAAACATTAACTTGACTTCTCTCTCCACAGATGCTGACAGACCGGAATTTTCTGCCATTTTTTATTTTAATTCCAATTTCCAGCATCCAAATTTTCTTTTCTTCAGAATACTTTAGTGGTAATAGCCCAAAGCTACAACCTTTGGTTCTAACCTGGGTCTCCATTCTACTGTTTCAGACTTGAGCTACCTCCCTGGTTTCTAATTAAAGCTTAGACCACAGAGAAAGCTCTGCCGAAACACATGTCCTGTCAACAAGACTGTAATCTTTCAACTTCAAAGCAAAATGTGTCTCTACCATTGAAACTACCCCACTTCTAATACAGCGATGAATCTAATTCATGACTTCATTTTCAGAACAGAGTTCTCTTCTTACTGGCCTGCATATTATCTCAAAACACTGTCCTTCTTAAAATTTATTCAGATGATATGCAAATGGTGGCTGGGTCAGCATTTATTGTCCATCCCTAATTGCCTTTAAGACAGTGGTGGTGAGCTGCGTCCTTGAACTTCTGCAACCCGTGTGCTGTAAGTAGACCTTTAGGGAAAGAGTTCCTGGATTTTGACTGTGCAAAACTGAAGGAACAATGATAATATTTTTAAGTCAGGAGGGTGAGTGGCTTGGAGGGGAACTTGCAGGTGGTAGTGTTCTCATGTATCTGCCATCCTTGGCCTTCCATACAGCAGTAGTTATGGTTTTGGAGTGTGCTATCTAAGGAGTCCTGGTGAATTTCTGCAGTGTGTGTTGCAGATGGGATATACTGCTGCTACTATGTGTCAACGTGAATAGAGTGAGTGTTTATGGATGTAGCATCAATCAGGTTGGCTGCTTTATCCTCCAGGAGTCCAGTTTCTTAATTGTTTGATGGAGCTGTGCTCATACAGACAAGTGGAGAAAATTGTATTGCTCCTAACTTGTTTCGTATAGATGGTGGACAGGGTTTTGGATGTGAGTTACTTACTGCGGGACTGGAGTAACAAAGGCTGACAGGGGTTCTGATAGACACCTATGACTGTGATGGACGTAGATTGGATGAAAGGGGGCAATAATCAGAGGACATAGATTTAAAGTCCTATTCCAACTGGACTGGATTTAGAACCTGCCTTCTTGCCCTAATTATGTTGGAGATTGTAACATTGTGGGCTGAATCTGCCTTCATGCAGTGAACACAAAAAGTTGATGTTTTTCAATTCAAATGTACTGCGCCTGCAATTGTAACTGTCCTTCTCAATATCATTGATGTTGATGAGAACCAGAATTGTCCCTATGTGACTAATCAGTGTGGCACTTCCCACTAGATTCTTAATTCCAGAGAGAAAATATCAGAGAGTACTTTCCAAATATAGTCACTGCACGACCTAATTTGGCATATCTGCCTGAATACCAGATGCAATTACCTCAATTAATCTTTTCAGCATCACTGCCGTAGCTTAGTGACAAACACTGCAAAAAGTCAGGTTTAAGTGAAGAATTTCAAACCAGTACAATACTGGCCCTATTTCAATGTGACTGACACGGATTTCTGTCACTGATGTTAGGGGAACAGCTGCAAACTCAGCATGGTGCCCCAAAACAGAAGGTCACTTTATGCTGAACACTGTAGATCAAAGTTAGGAACCCATGGAATGAGAAATGTTTTGGAAGATTTACTCTTAAGTATAGAAACACATTTATTTAGCATCCATAAGAGTAAGTTCTGATTGAGCACTCTGCAGCCAGTGAAGTACTTTGGATGTGTGAAATTGTTGCTTGTCAGCAGGGTGGCTCAGTGGTTAGCACTGCTGTCTCACAGCGCTAGGGACAGGGTTCAATTCCAACCTCGTGTGACTGTCTGGGGTTTGCACATTTCCCTGTGCCTGCGTGGGTTTCCTCCGTGTGCTCCGGTTTCCTCCCACAATCCAAAGATGTGCAAGTTACGTGAATTGGCTGAACTAAAATTGCCCAGTGTTCAGGGATATATAGGTTAGGTGCATTAGTCAGGGGTAAATATAGTGGAATGGGTCTGGGTGGGTTACTCTTTGGAGGGTCGGTGTGGACCTGTAAGGCTGAAGGGCCTGTTTCCACACTGTAGGGATTCTTTAGTAGAAAATGCAGCAATTCTAAGTAATGGTTAATGAACAAATTTCGGCAAAGATACCAGGAGTATTTCCCTGCTTTTTATCAACTATCAAAACTGAATCTTTATTGTATGCTTGGGTGAGTTTATAGGTTCTTAATTTCTAGTCTCATCTGATACATATTGAACAGTGCAACACTTCCCCAGCAGCACTGTGTTAGACAGGATCTTAAAACGCACAACGTTCTGACTTTGAAGCAAGAGGGCTACCACTGAGCTAACCTAACACAAGTCAGCAAATACTGTCATCACTCTAAGACAAGAAACATATCCTAGTCACAGTAAATGCACTTTCAAGTGACAAACCTCATCAGGCATGTGTAAAATACATGGTAATTTTCTGTAAAAATAGTCAAACTATGTGGACAAACCACAAATGAGACAGCATAAATTAGCTGCTATATTATCCAAATTAAGGATGAGCTCTGAATTTCAAACAGAATGCAAGAAAACTGGATACTCCTCAAAGACTGATACAATTTACAGCAAAATAACTAAATTACAGCCAATATGCACACTGCAAAAATCCTCTGGTTATGATAGGTCTCCAGATTATGAGGTTTTGTTACTTTAGAGTCATAGAGATATACAGTTGGACCCTTCAGTCCAACTCGTCCATGCCAACCAGACATCTTAAATTGATCTAGTCTCATTCGCCAGCATTTGGCCTGTATTCCTCCAAACCCTTCCTATTCATATACTCATCCAGATGCCTTTTAATTGTAATTATTGTAATTATTGTAATTGTACCAGCCTTGACCATTTCCCCTGGTAGCTCATTCCATACATGCAACACACTCTGTGCGAAAAAGTTATCCCTTAGGTCTCTTTTAAATGTTTCCACTCTCAGACTAAACCTATGCCCTCGTTCTGGGCTCCCCCCAACTTGTTTGAAATAAAAAAAGTTGGTCAGATGTAGGTGAGAAAACTGCCCTACTCTTACTCAAATATAGTAATGGGATATTTTTCACCTCCAAGTGACATTTTATAGGAAAATAATACAGCATTCTGCCACTTCTGCACTGAACCGACAAATGATATTACATGCTCTAGTCTCTGAAATGAACCTGATCCCATGATAATTTGTTTACAGGCAAGAGGTCTGCCATAGGCAAACCTTTACAATGATAAATATCACAACAGAACAATCTGGTTGTGCGTCAATGCAGAAGGAGGGAATCAAGGAAGTCAAAGATGAAAGCCAGACAAGAATAGTAATAGAGAAAAAGTTGCGACCGTGAAAAAAACATTAAGAAAGAAAAATAAACTCAGTGAGAAGTTATTAAAGTATTAGGGGAGGTACAAAGAAATTAGTAAGGTTTGTGGCAGAACAGAGAGACAAATATAGTGAGACAGGTGAATAAATGCCAATGTAGACGATGCTGGAGAAACACAGGAGATCTAGCAACATCTCTGGAGAGACAAATACCAATTCATCTTCAGAACTGAAGTCATATCAGACTCAAAATATTTCCCTCTCCACAGATGTTGACAGACCTTCTGAATTTCTCCAATGCTTGGTTTTGATTTCAGATCTTCAGTCGATGCAGTACTTAATTTTAAATTATCTTATAAACTTCCTCTGAACTACCTCCAATCAGTTTACATCCTTGCTTAACAAAGAGGAAAAGATACTGAAAGAAAGCAGAGTTGACAGACAAGGCAAAACAGTTAAGATTGGAGTAGCAAGGAATGAAGGACATACCTACAATGAAACTAAGAAAACCCAGCGATCAAGCCCATATCCAAATCATTCACATTAAAGGGAAGCTCAACTTAATTAGTTATTATGTAATTCTGGAGGTACAAATCAGGATTAGTCCAGACTCGAAACTATGGGAGTGGTGATATCAGGAACTGTACTTATTTGTAAAGTTTAAGAAGCAATTTCTAGTGGCAAAGTGTTAACTTATGAGGAGAGGTTGAATATATCCAGGCAACATATTGGACGCATAGATGGGAATTGTGAATTCGAATGCTGTCGAATGAATGAATGGTGAACCACACCCAAGAGAAGTGACAAGTTATGATAAGGAATTAAATGGGCCTGCTGGAGCTGGATGCAAGTGCTCACAAGGTGAATGTGCTTTAACATAAAATTGTTATCATTCTTCAACAACATCTTACATTACCATAGCACTTTAAAGATAATAAACCATCCCATGTTGGCCTTGTCAACGAAAAGAAGTGAAACAGAATAATTAATTATCTAAAGCAAAGCGACTGTTAGATAGAAATCACCAACATTTTATTCCCCAGTTTACAGCAATTCAACTTCATCCCTCAGCACAAAGCTAGTTCCTTACCATTTGTCTCTCTTCAGGAAACAGCCCGTCGCAGGGCACCAGTGCACACTGGAACTTGTAGTTCTCCGAGTTTAAACAGAGTACAGGTCGGTGCACCAGGACTACAGCTACCACAATGCTCGGCCAGAGCGCGCCGCGTCAGTAAGTCAAGCCCCGTCCCTCGGGGGGGGGGGGCCCACGCCGCTTTTCCTTCTTTCGGGAAAGTAACACCGGAGCGACGGTGTTTCATATTCGGATCGCGGGGATCTTTTGTTTCTCTGTGGCCAGGTGAGATTATGCGGGGTGTGAGTGGTGGGTGTAAATTGTCAGGCTTCAGACAGGCAGCTGTAAGGCGGCATGCGGAGGCTGTCAGAGGCCCCTGGTGTCAGGACGGTAGGAATTTGATGTGAGTAACGTTCCTCCCCCACAGACCCCCCCCTCCCTCCCCCTCCCCCTCCCCACACCCCCAACCCCCCCCCCACACCCCCAACCCCCCCCCACACACCCCCAACCCCCCCCAATCACTCCCTACCCCCCCATCAATCCCCACCCCCACAACACCCCATCAATCCCCACCCCCACAACCCCCCTCCCAGCCATCACTCCCCACCCCCATCACTCCCCACCCCCATCACTCCCCACCCCCACAACCCCCTCAGCCATCACTCCCCACCCCCACAACCACCCCCCCAGCCATCACTCCCCACCCCCACAACCCCCCCTCCCAGCCATCACTCCCCACCCCCACAACCCCCCCCTCCCAGCCATTACTCCCCACCCCCATAACACCCCCAGCCATCAATCCCACCCCCACAACCACACCCCACAGCCATCAATCCCCACCCCCACAATGACCCCAGCCATCAATCCCCACCTCCACACCACCCCCCCAGCCATTACTCCCCACCCCCACAACCTCCCCAGTCATCAATCCACAACCCCCCCAGCCATCAATCCCCATCCCCACAACCCCCCAGCCATCAATCCCCATCCCCCCCCAGCCATCACTCCCCACTCCCACAACCCCCACAACCCCCCCCCCAGCTATCACTCCCCATCCCCACAACCCCCCCCAGCCATCACTCCCCACCCATACAACCCCTCCCCAGCCATCAATCCCCATCCCCACAACATTCCCCAGCCATCAATCCCCACCCAACAACCCCCAGCCATCAATTCCCACCCCCATACCCCTTCAGCCATCAACCCCCTCCCCCACACACCCCCAGCCATCAATCCCCTCCCCACAGCCACCCTAGCCATCAATCCCCATCCCCACCCCCACAACCTCCCCCAGCCATCACTCCTATCCCCACCCCCACAATCCCCCCCCAGCCATTAATCCACAACACCCCCCCAGCCATCACTCCCCACCCTCACAACCGCCCCAGCCATCACTCCCCACCCCAACATCCCCCCCAGCCGTCAATCCCCACCCCAGCACCCCACCCCCACAACCTCCCCCACAGCACACCAATCCCCACAACCCCCCAGCCATCAATTTCCAGTCCCTATCCCACCTCACCCCCATAACCCCCAGCACAATAATCCCTACCCCCACAACACCCCTAGCCATCAACCCCTACCCCAAGCACCCCCCAGCACACCAGTCCCCTACATCCCCACCCTCCTGAGCCCACCTAACATCCCCACCCCCACAATACCCCAGCATATCAATTCCCCACACACCATCCCCATCCTGCCACAACCCCCAGCACATCATGCACCCATGCACCCATTCCCCCCCAGCACCCCAACAACCCTGCCCCATCCCTCAGCACTCCACAATCCCCAGCCCCCACATCCCCCAGCACCCCACAACCCCTGTGCCATCACCCCAGCACCCTCACAAACCCTGCCTCCATCCCCCCCAAGCACAGTCATAACCCCCACCCCCTACCCCAACCCTAGCACAACCCCTCATGCCCCCCCATCAATGCCACCACCCCCACATCCCCCACTGGCACCCTCTCCACCCCCACCCTCCTTAACCTACATCCCAGTCCATTTTACTTTCCTCCTTACCCCATACCCCATGTCAATCTTGCCTCCTCCTTACTGTACTGCACTTGTTGATCCTGCACTGTCCTTCCACCACCCTCGCATCGATCATGCCCCCTCCCAAACTCTCCCCCTCCTACCGCTCTGTCAATCTTACACTCTCCCCCCACCACTCTTCCCGCCCGCCCCATCAATCTTTAACCCTCCCCTCAATTTGTCAACCCTCTTTCAACCCCATCTGTCCATCTGTTGATTCTCCTGCTCCTCGGATGCTGCCTGACCTGCTGTGCTTTTCCAGCACCACACACTCGCCCCTTTTCCCTCAGTCAGTCTCCCGTCGCCCCAAAACCCAGCATCCATCTCATCCCAATTTCACTCCTTCTCACAACTCCTTCCCCACTTCTCCCACGTCTATCTCCCCCCATCTCCATTTTGGTTTGGTATTAAGAGAAATGCCTGAAGGGTTGAAGGGTAACAGGAGAAGTTAGCAGTTGGATCGAATTGGTCATATTTTGGTTTTGTTTACAGGGAGAACACGGACAGGAGGGCGTGAATTTTCATTGGAGAGTTATGGACAATGATAGTTCAACATCTTATACAGAAAAAAACATGTTTATATTGCACCCAAGCTCCCACATAAAACATGAGTTAAGGACGTCACTACATTTTCTCTTAAAGTTTATTCAGTGAGAGAGCGTCACTGATAATGCTGTGGGAACTTTCTGATGAACTTGAAATGCTGCCAGGGTAAACATGCATTGTCTTTTTCTTTTGGTTTCAAGTTAATCGGATGATTTAAGTGGTCCTGAAAGTTTCTTTTCAGGGTGAGGGAAGTGCAAAGTGTGTTTAGGATCACTGTTAAAATGCTATGGTTTCAGTTGTTAGAATCACAGAATTGTTATGGTGCAGAAGGGCATTATTTGGCCTGTCATATCCGTACCAGCTGTCCAAATGAACATCTCATTTAGTGGCATTTTCTCCAGAACCTGTACATTGTTGCTTTAGGTCAGAGTATTGAGTATCGGAGTTGGGAGGTCATGTTGTGGCTGTAGAGGACATTGGTTAGGGCCACTGTTGGCATATTGCATACAGTTCTGGTCTCCTTCGGAAAGTTGTTGTGAAACTTGAAAGGTTCAGAAAAGATTTACAAGGATGTTGCTAGGGTTGGAGGATTTGAGTTATAGGGAGAGGCTGAACAGGCTGGGGCTGTTTTCCCTGGAGCGTCGGAGGCTGAGGGGTGACCTTATAGAGGTTTACAAAATCATGAGGAGCATGGATAGGATAAATAGACAAAGTCTTTTCCCTGGGGTCGGGGAGTCCAGAACTAGAGGGCACAGGTTTAGGGTGAGAGGGGAATGATACAAAAGAGACCTAAGGAGCAATGTTTTCACGCAGAGGGTGGTACATGTATGGAATGAGCTGCCAGAGGAAGTGGTGGAGGTTAATACAATTGCAACATTTAAAAGGCATTTGGATGGATATATGAATAGGAAGGGTTTGGAGGGATATGGACCAGGTGCTGGCAGGTGGGACTAGATTGGGTTGGGATATCTAGTCGGCATGGACGGGTTGGACCAAAGGGTCTGTTTCCGTGCTGTACATCTCTATGATTAAATAATCATTTGAATGCCTCAATTGAACCGACTTCTACCATACTGTCAGGCAGTCCACTGTGGGCAGCACGGTGGCTCAGTGGTTAGCACTGCTGCCTCACAGCATCAGGGTCCCGGGTTCGATGCCAGCCTCAGGCAACTGTCTGTGTGGAGTTTGCACATTCTCCCCGTGTCTGCATGGGTTTCCTCCGGGTGGCCCGGTTTCCTCCCACAGTCGCAAAGATGTGCATGTCGGGTGAACTGGCCATGCTAAATTGCCCATAGTGACAGGTGCATTAGTCAGAGGGAAATGGGTCTGGGTGGGTTACTCTTCGGAGTGTCGGTGTGGACTGGTTGGGCAGAAGGGCCTGTTTCCACCCTATAGGGAATTAAATCTAATTCCAGGCCCTAATCACTTTACATGAATGTACTTTTACTCAATCACTTTTGCTTCTTTCATAAATGACTTTAAGTCTGTGCCCTTTTGATCTTGACCCTTTCATGAATGGGGCTGAAAATGTGTTGCTGGAAAAGCGCAGCAGGTCAGGCAGCATCCAAGGAACAGGAGAATCGACGTTTCGGGCATAAGCCCTTCTTCAGGAATGAGGAAAGTGTGTCCAGCAGGCTAAGATAAAAGGTAGGGAGGAGGGACTTGGGGGAGGGGTGTTGGGAATGCGATAAGTGGAGGGAGGTCAAGGTGAGGGTGATAGGCCGGAGTGGGGTGGGGGCGGAGAGGTCAGGAAGAAGATTGCAGGTTAGGAAGGCGGTGCTGAGTTCGAGGGATTTGACTGAGACAAGGTGGGGGGAGGGGAAATGAGGAAACTGGAGAAATCTGAGTTCATCCCTTGTGGTTGGAGGGTTCCCAGGCGGAAGATGAGACGCTCTTCCTCCAACTGTTGTGTTGCTATGGTCTGGCGATGGAGGAGTCCAAGGACCTGCATGTCCTTGGTGGAGTGGGAGGGGGAGTTGAAGTGTTGGGCTACGGGGTGGTTGGGTTAGTTCGTCTGGGTATCCCAGACGTGTTCTCGAAACGTTCCGCAATTAGGCGGCCTGTCTCCCCAATATAGAGGAGGCCACATCGGGTGCAGCGGATGCAATAGATGATGTGTGTGGAGGTGCAGGTGAATTTCTGGCGGATATGGAAGTGTCCCTTGGGGCCTTGGAGGGACGTAAGGGGGGAGGTGTGGGCGCAAGTTTTGCATTTCTTGCGGGTGCAGGGGAAGGTGCCGGGAGTGGAGGTTGGGTCAGCATCCAAGGAACAGGAGAATCGATGTTTCGGGCATGAGCCCTTCTTCAGGAATGAGGCAAGTGTGTCCAGCAGGCTAAGATAAAAGGTAGGGAGGAGGCAGACTAAGATAAAAGGTAGGCAGGCTTTTCCAGCAACACATTTTCAGCTCTGATCTCCAGCATCTGCAGTCCTCACTTTCTCCTTTCATGAATGGAACCATTTTCTCCATGTTCACTCTATCTGGATTTCTCATGCTGCTGAATGTTTCAATCTGCTGTGAGTGAACAGCTCAAATAGAGTGAACAGGGAGAAAATGGTTCCATCCAAAGGGTCAAGATCAAAAGGGCACAGACTTAAAGCAATTTATGAAAGAAGCAAAAGTGATTGAGTAAAAGTATGTTCCCGCAAAGTGATTAGGGTCTGGAGTGGACTGCCTGACTGTATGTTAGAGGTAGGTTCAACTGAGGCATTCAAATGATTATTTGAAAAGCAACAATGTACAGATTCTGGAGACAGGAGAATGTCACTAAATGAGATGCTCGTTTGAAAAGCTGGTATGGTATGACAGGCCAAATAATTCCCTTCTGCACTATAACAATTCTGTGATTCTAACAATTGAAACCATAACATTTTAACACTGATCCTAAACAAAATGCTGAGACGTGTCAGATGCAAGTGTGACTTGAACCCAGGCTTTTGGCCCAAGGTGATCACCATCACTGTGATCAGCGGTCACTACCTTTGGGCCAAAGGCCCGGGTTCAAGTCTCACTTGCATCTGACAGGTCTCAGCATTTTGTTTCTTTTTTATTCAGTCATGGGATGAAGGTGTTACTGGCTCAGCAAGCATTTAGTCTCATGTAGGCTAAACAAGATGGCACTTTTCTTCCTTGAGGAGCATTAGTGAAACATTTGAGTTTTTCTGACATTGATTCATGATCATCAGTAGCTTCTTTATTCCAATTTTTTAATATTGAATTCACATTCTGCCCATGTTGGGATTCGAACCCAGGTTCCCAGGGCATTAACTCAGTCTCTGGATTAACAGTCCAGTAATAATACCATTAGGCTATTGCCTCTCCCTAAATGACTGAGCAGATTGATTAAAATAATTACCAGTATGAATCATCGGTTCAAATAAGTAAAAAGCAAATTTAGTACTGAAATTGAGGAATTCATTCATAGACTGGATTCTTGCATAGAATTGTAAGAGATGAAAGCTCTAATTGTTTAAGGTGCAATTGGATGGAGTAGTGTGGGATATTTTCTGGATTTCATGAACTAAGATGTGTTGGTGGCTTCCCTTGTTATAATTATCTTCTGAAGAAAGTTTCAGTGCTTTACAGTGAGTAGAGTGACAATATGCATAGAAAGACTTCTGAAACATCCTTCACCAATGGAACTTGTAATTATTCAGCCAATATCTGAGTATAGGCCAATATGACTGGTACCATGTTCGGAATGCAGTTTCAGATAACATGAAACTATTTATAGATGTGCACATGTTGCTATCTTATTGGAGTTGTCTTGCTTGTGAAAGTTAGAAAACTCTCCCTTAAATTTTGGTTGGAGGAATGATTCTGTAGTTGGTTCACTACTAGAGTAGGTTTTTTTTGCTGGGAACTGATTGAACAGTGTTTTGTTGTGACCCAACAAACTGATTTAAAAGACCAATGTACAAGTCTCCAATCAACTAAATCCCTGGAACTGTTACCGTATTAGGTAATTTGTAGTGCTTATTTGTGATGTTGTACCTTTGCTGCAGAACATCTGATCATTGGTCACAAATTTTTTGAAGAATGTTAAAGCTTGTTTTCTTGAGTAATGTGGAGGGCATTGTTATGGATAAAATCTATAATGTACAAACTTGGATAATTGAAAATGGTTTAATGTTAGTGTTGAAATTCAAAAGAAGAAAATTAAATTGTATTTTGTGTATTAAATCCTGAGTTCACTCTTACACTGTACTTCTTAAAAAAAAAATCTTAACAGCTATAATATTTATTGGTCATAATACTACCTATGGATTGAACTCTCATGGTATGTGTATGGTTGCAAATACTCATATAACAGGAATAGTTTAGTAATGTTTTTGCAGATGCATTTATTATGTACATTCAATAATTTGGAATACCATGAATTATTGTTTGATCAGGAATACATTGTATTTTGTTGGATAGCAGTAATTGATCTTTATCTTCTAAATAGGAATGATATTTTACGTTTCATTTCAGATGCAATGTTGCGCTCACTGCAAGCGAAAGAATAAAATGTAAACAGATTTCTTTTAATTTGTCAGGTATTTTGAGATTCTTGAGAATGTGATTCAATGTAAGAATAATGTCTCCAGTCAAGTGTAGGAAATAGATTCAGTATAAGGAAGTAATTAAAATACTTCAGATTTATCCAATTTTACATGATCAGAGAAGACTAGGATTATGATTATGAAGAGAGTGTGTTTGCATTATATTTTGTTTATGAAAGAAATAAGTGCTGGCTTTAGTAAAGTTTTGCTGTAAAAAGGAGTCTTAAGACCATTAGTCAATGTGGTATTTAGTGTAAGGGTTGGCAAAAATTAAAGAGACAGTGTGCTTGTGTTTGCCTGTTGAACAGATCCAGCAGCTGTGCAGAGACGCCAGAAATCTTGAAGTCAAACAATTGTGTGCCATTATATACACATGGTACAACTCAATACTTGGTGCTATGCTATTTGTGTTTTCTGTTCTGTGTGGAAAACCAAAAGCTAAGTCATAGAAAATAAGAATATTGTATATTCCAGAATTGTACTGAGTCGCAACGTTTTTGGTAAAGTTCAGTTGAAGGTTCTAAAATTTAGTATCAGAATTTAACTGTCTTACTTTCAGTTATAATCTTGACACATTCCACCTCCAAAAAAAAAGAAATTGCTATTAGTACAATGAAGTTAGCTCAAACCTTTTCCAGATTTGATTCTTGTTCTGTGCTGAGTTAGTTGATGTCAGCTGCAGGGTAGAAGTGGCATTAGAATTAGCTTCAGTCCATGGGATGGAATGGGAGAAACTGCTTGGCTTGCTGCTTCTGATCACTATCGATTAGTGGTATTTACTGAAAATATAATTGAATTCAATTGTGAAGCCCTCAGTATTAAAATAGTAATGATGTGGAGATGCTGGTGTTGGACTGGGGTGGACAAAGTTAAGAATCAACAACACCAGCTTATGGTCCAACAGGTTTATTTGGAAGTACTGTTGGACTATAACCTGGTATTGTAGGATGTTTAACTCAAAATAGTAAGATATTGCAAGATTACTGAATGTTGTATCCCAGCTGGCAAATGTCATTTAATCTGAGCACAGAGAAATGTAAACCAGTGGCTAAAAGTTGCAATGGGGAGGTAATGAAAATTGTTTTCCTTACTGAAAATTAAATAAATGTATTCTAATTTAAATCCTCCAACAGTCTGATCATTTGAGCATCTCATTTACTTTTACTTTGTGCTCATGTCTCTTAAATCTATAAAACCACCCAAACTTTAAAGGTACTTTTTACAAGATTTATTAATTCTTAACCTGGTGGCTTCCAAAATATGAGTCTCAAATAGTCAGTTGCGTTGATGACTTTTTTAAGCAGTCGATCAAAAGGTCAGCTTTATTTAAACCACAGTCAATGCAGCTTGCACCAGTTGTCTTGGGAGAAGGGCATCAGACTGGTCAAATAGCAGTGCTGTCCTCAAGTAACATTATATAACTGGCCAAACTGACCCTATCAGGCAGGATGTATGTTCAATAGGGTGACTCAAAAAATCCAGTTGCATGACTTGAAAGAAATCTATATTTATTTAAACGCTTTGCCATACACTTGATGTAAAATTACTTCATAGTTAACTAATGAAATAAGATTTGGAAATGCTGGTGTTGGACTGGGGTGTACAAAGTTAAAAATCACACAACACCAGGTTATAGTCCAACAGGTTTAATTGGAAGCACTAGCTTTCGGAGCGCTGTGCCTTCATTAGGTATACTCCACAGCCAGCTGATGAAGGAGCAGCACTCCAAAAGCTAGTGCTTCCAATTAAACTTGTTGGATGATAATCTGGTACTGTGTGATATTTAATGAAATATGGAGTGTTTTTAACTTATTCAAATGCAGCAATCATTTTGGGCACAGGAAACTCCTGCAGATTACAATGCGCTAAATTACCGGTTAGACTGTTCCAGTGATTATTATTGAGAGATAACATTATCCAAAGAAATGCAGATAACTAACACAGGCCCTTTCGGATAGCATTACAGGATCTCTTGTACCTGCTAGAGTAAAGGGGGCCTAGTTAATTGAGATGGATAACTAGTTTGTGATACAGAGTGATACCTGCAGCATTAGTTCAAATCCTACATCAGCTGAGATTCCCTTGAAGGAATCGCCTTCTCAACCTCAACCCTCACCCACCTACGGCATGGTGACCGTCTGGGTTAAACCATCACCAGTCATATTTACATATGGTATGGTAAGGCTGTGGCGACTTTACCTTTTGATCTTTCATCTGAAAAAGGGCCCATCCAACAATTTCCCTGTTCCTAAATATTACGCTCAAATTTCAGCCCTGGATGATTTGCTTGAATCTCGAGTGTTATTCTTGAGTCCATGAGCTCTCTAAATACTAAGTTTTTTTTGAGGAAATAATCAAGACGTTTGAGGTCAGAGCAGTCAATGTTATTTGTTCAGACTTTTACTAAAGCCTTTGACAAGGTTCTGCATGGTAAATTAATAAATACAGTCAATCACACGGGTTTCTGGGTGAGCTTGCCGCTTGGATGCAAAATTGGCTTAGTAGCAGGAGACAGAGTGGTGGTGGAGAGTTGTTTGTCAAACTGGAGGGCTGTTCCCAGTGGTGTCCCTCAGGGATTGGTGCTAGGTACACGTTTTGTTTGTCATTTATGCAAATGACTAAGCTGAGACTATAGAAGGCATGGTTAATAAGTTTGTCGCTGACATGAAAATTGGTGGTTTAGCGGACAGTGAAGAAGAAAACTTGCCATCAGGATTAATGAACACCAACTGGTCACCAAAAGACATGACCCAGTGTCACTAGTTTCCACACGTAGAGACAAAGAAGGACACCACTTTGACTGGGACAAAACGCGCATCCTAGGACAGGCAAAACAAAGACACACATGAGAATTCTGAGAGGCATGGTATTATAATCAGAATTCCATCTATAAACACAACTTCTATCCTAACTACCTTCACATGAAAAATAGAACTGGAAATGACATTAGCCATCTTAAACAACCAAGATCGATAAATAGAGAGGCGGGACATACCACCAGTGCTTCACCGGAGACTGTCACTGATGATGTTACCTAGTATGGTGATGAAACATCTGAAAACATTTTCCAGTTCAAGCTAACTTGCATACTTATCATCAACCTGAGCTACAAATCTTCTCAAAAATCTTTAGTGAAGAAGAATGTCTAGGATGAGCGATCTTGATCAGTTGAGTCAATGCACTGAGGAATGGCAGGTGGAGTTTAATTTGGATAAATATGAGCATTCTGGTAAAGCAAACAAGGGCAGAACTTATTCAATGAAAAATAGAGCCTTCAGTCGTGCTAGAACAGAGAGACTGAGGGGTTCATGTACATAATTCTTTTGAAGTTTGCATCACATGAAGACATCGTGGTTAAGAAGGCACCTCACACACTTGCCTTCATTGCTCAGACCTTCGTACATAGGAGTTGGGATGTCATGTTGAGGTTGTATAGGGTGTTGGCGAAGCCTCTTCTGGAGTACTGAGTCTAGTTATGGTCACCCTGTTATAGGAAGGATATTATTAAGCTAGAGAGGGTTAAGAAAAGATTTACCAGGATGTTGCTAGGAATGGAGGGTTTGAGTTGTAAGGGGAGGCTGTATAGGTCGGGACTGTTTTCATTGGACTGCAGCTGGTTGAGGGCTGGCCTTATTGAGGTTTATAAAATCACGAGAGGTGTAGATTGGGTGAATAGCAGGTGTCTTTTTCAAAGGGTTGGGAATTCCAGACTTGTGTGCATACTTTGAAGACAAAATGAGAATGCTTTAAAAATGACAGGGGCAATTATTTTTTGCACTGAGTTGTTCATATGTGGAATGAACTGCCAGAAAAAGTGGTGGATGTAGGGACAGTTACAACATTCAAAAGACATTTGGATAAGTACGTGAATAAGAAATGGCAAGTGGAAGTAGTTTGGGATTATGGTTGGCAAAGACTGGTTGGACTGAAATATCCATTTCTGTGCTGTATGACTGAGTGTTACAACAGAGTTAAGGTTGATTTTGAAAAAGAAAACTGTAAATGGAAGAAGAGTGGCACAGTTCTGCTCTTCTACAAGACAGCCGATAGTAAATTAGCAACACGATTCTCAAGCTATGGAATTTCAGTCTGCCATTTAAAGTTGTGGGTGGTCAAAACTAGGGGGAGGCAAAAATAGCAAAAAAACCATTAACCAGAAGTACTGATTATCATGTACGTCTAGATTGAATGAGGTCAGAAAAGAATGTCTGAGTGCTAAGTTTCACAGTGGCATGAGAATTTTTAAAAAGAATTTTTATACTGAAAAACCAGAAGAAATGTATTAGTAAGTATTTGAAAATCCTTGACTTGCGCACAACTGTAGTTTTTTCCTCACAACATGTCAAACAATAAATCAATGCGATTAGTCCAATTTAAAAATAGCTTTTTTATATAAAACAAATGACTCTATAACTTGATTCCTTCCAAAGTTTTATCTGAAATTAATGAAAAGTATACTTTAAATTTAAAATCCTTATTTTTAAGAAGTGGATCAAAATTGGAGGTTTCCTCAATGATCTTTCCACATAAGAACATCAGAGGTCTGAGCAGGAGTAGGCCATCTGGCCTTTAGAGCCTGCTCTGCCATTCAATAACATCATGGTTGATCTTTTCATGGCCTCAGCTCCACTTACCCGCCCTTTCACCATAACCCTTAATTCCTTTCCTGTTCAAAAAATTATTTATCTTAGCTTTAAACACATTTACTGAGGAAGCCTCAACTTCACTGGGCAGGGAATTCCATAGATTCACAACCCTCTGGGTGAAGAAATTCCCTGTCAATTCAGTCTTGAATCTGCTGCCTCTAATCTTGAGGCTATGCCCTCTTAACCTAGTTTCACCCACTAGTGGAAACCTCCTCTCTACTTCTATCTTGTCTATCCCCTTCATAATTTTACATTTTTCCAGAAGATCTCTCCCCCCACACCATATTTATAAATTCCAATGAATATAATCCCAGTCTACTCCGTCTCTCCTCATAAGTCAACCCCCTCAACTCTGGAATCAACCTAGTGAACCTCCTCTGCAGCCTCTCTAGTGCCAGTACATCCTTTCTCAAATAAGGTGACCAAAACTGCATGCAGTACTCCAGATGTGGCCTCACCAGCGCCCTGTACAGCAGCAACATAACCTCTCTGCTTTTAAACTCAATCCCTTTAACAATGAAGGACAAAATTCCATTTGCCTTCTTAATTACCTGTTGTACCTGCAGACCAACCTTCTGTGATTCATGCACAAGGACACCCAGGTCCCTCTGCACAGGAGCATGCTGCAATTTCTCACCATTTGAGTAATAGTCCTGTTTACTGTTGTTCCTACCGAAGTGGATGACGTCATGTTTATGACATTATACTTATCTGCCAGACCTTTGCCCATTCACTTAAACTATGTCCCTTTGCAATGTTTCACAATCCTTTGCTCTGCCACTCATCTTAGTGTCACCTGCAAACTTTGACACACTACAAGTGGCCCCCAACACCAAATCATAAATGTAAATTGTGAATAATTGCAGTCCCAATGCTGATCCCTAAGGCATGCCACTAGTCACTGATCACCAACCAGAATAGCACACATTTATTCCTACTCTTTGCTTCCTATTGGTTAACCATAGAGTCATAGAGATATACAGAGTGGAAACAGATCCTTCGGTCCAACCCGTCCATGCCGACCAGATATCCCAACCCAATCTAGTCCCACCTGCCAGTACCTGGCCCATATCCCTCCATACCCTTCCTATTCATATACTCATCCAAATGCCCTTTAAATGTTGCAATTGTACCAGCCTCCACCACATCCTCTGGATGCTCATTCCATACACGTACCACCCTCTGCGTGAAAATGTTGTCCCTTAGGTCTCTTTTATATCTTTCCCCTCTCACCCTAAACCTATGCCCTCTCGTTCTGGACTCCCCGATCCCAGGGAAAAGACTTTGTCTATTTATGCCCCTCATAATTTTGTAAACCTCTAGAAGGTCACCCCTCAGCCTCTGACGCTCCAGGGAAAACAGCCTCAGCCTGTTCAACCTCTCCCTGTAGCTCAGATCCTCCAACCCTGACAACATCATTGTAAATCCTTTCTGAACCCTTTCAAGTTTCACAACATCTTTCCGATAGGAAGGAGACCAGAATTGCATGCAATATTCCAACAGTGGCCTGACCAATGTCCTGTACAGCTGCAACATGACCTCCCAACTCCTGTAATCAATACTCTGACCAATAAAGAAAAGCATACCAAACGCCTTCTTTACTATCCTATCTACCTGCGATTCCACTTTCACGGAGCTATGAACCTGCACTCCAAGGTCTCTTTGTTCAGCAACACTCCCTAGGACCTTACTATTAAGTGTATAAGTCCTGCTAAGATTTGCTTTCCCAAAATACATCACCTCACATTTACCTGAATTAAACTCCATCTGCCACTTCTCAGCCCATTGGCCCATCTGGTCCAGATCCTGTTGTAATCTGAGGTAACCCTCTTCGCTGTCCACTACACCTCCAATTTTGGTGTCATCTGTAAACTTACTGACAGTACCTCTTATGTTCGCATCCAAATCATTTATGTAAATGACAAAAAGTAGAGGGCCCCACACCGATCCTTGTGGCACTCCACTGGTCACAGGCCTCCAGTCTGAAAAACAACCCTCAACCACCCTCCTCTGTCTTCTACCTTTGAGCCAGTTCTGTATCCACATAGATACAGTTCTCCCTGTATTCCATGAGATCTAACCTTGCTAATCAGTCTCCCATGGGGAACCTTGTTGAACGCCTTACTGAAGTTCATATAGATCACATCTACTGCTCTGCCCTCATCAATCTTCTTTGTTACTTCTTCAAAAAACTCAATCAAGTTTGTTATTCATGATTTCCCAGGCACAAAGCTATCCATACTAATACATTGCCTGTAACGCCAAGCATCATTATTTTCTGCAACAGCCTTTTGAATGGCACCTTGTTGAATTCATTTTGGAAACCTAGATACTGGGTCCCCATTATCCACTGTGTTCGTAATGTCTTTATGGAATTCCGGTAGATTAGTCCAGCGTGACCTGCCCTTCATGAACTCATGGTGTGTCTGCCCAACGGGACAATTTATATCTAGATGCCTTGCTATTTCTTCCTTGATAATAAGCTCAAACATTTCCCCCATCACTGAAGTTAAGCTAGCTGGTCTATAATTCACCACCTAATGTCTACTGCCCTTTTTAAATTGTGTCATCACAGTTGCTGTTTTCAAATCTGTTGGAACTGCCCCAGAGTCCAGTGAATTTTGGAAAATTACCACGAGTGCATTTGCTATTTCTCCCACCATCTCTTTTAGTACCCTGGGATGCACTCCATCAGGCCCAGGAGACATGTCTACCCTTAGCTCCATTAGCTTGTCCAACACTATCTCTTTTGTGATAATGATTGTTTCCAGGTCTTCACGTACCTTCATCTCTTTGTCAATTGCTGGCATGTTATTCAATGTGTATGTATCTCAAAATTATGCTGAGTATAATTTAAGTTACACTATGCATTATTTTGAATGATGCCATTAGATGGTACTGTCAAAGGAGAGGGGTGAAGAAGTTTGTTGAAAGTGAAAAATCGTGCTAGCTCATTTCAAATACTGCTGGTCCATACAACATTCAGTAATGCTATCATCCATTT
Organism: Chiloscyllium punctatum; assembly: GCF_047496795.1. Classification (NCBI taxonomy): domain Eukaryota; kingdom Metazoa; phylum Chordata; class Chondrichthyes; order Orectolobiformes; family Hemiscylliidae; genus Chiloscyllium; species Chiloscyllium punctatum. The sequence continues at coordinate 12,413,697 of NC_092752.1, forward strand.
TATCACTATTTTTTCCCCTTCCCTGTACCAGCATTTGCTTGTTTTGATTTAACTCTATTCTAAAGGTACTAGCTTGCACTGGCTCTATAGTCTACAACATCTGGATTGCGAGCATTAATAGAAATTTGATTATTGTTAGTTTGGGAGGGATGTTGTTGATGAAACACTGTTTCTGGATGAAGCCGTTGGAAGATCTGGAACAATGTTGTGCTCATTCAGGGACTGAAGCAATGGTGCTACTACCTCTTCACAATTAACCCCACAGAGATTGATGGTACGAGCATCTTGTTCAGAACGGATGAGTACCACGCCAAACAAGTGTGTTTACTGTCATTATGGGAACTCTTAAGTAATGCTGGAAAGTCTAAAGTGCTGGAAAATGACCCGTAAATGTCTCTGTTGTTGTTACCGATCCAAATTCATTTTTGCAAAACAAGGAGATTGAAATGTAAGAGGAATGAACCATAACCTAGTGATATACTTTTTAAATTGATCTGGTAGCTTAGTGGAAAGTTATGCCTATCAACATGATTTCAACTTTAACACCTTGCGAAAGGTTCAGTATAGTTAAATGTATGGAGTGCTCAAAATAAGCATAACATAGTTAGTAAATTGAATTGGTGTAATGCTGAAAATCTGCCACTAGATGACATTAACACATTTAAATCTGCATTGTCAAATGTTTAGAGTGTGTTGAAAGCATCTTGGAGGGTAAAGAGGTCTCTACATCTAGTATTTGCATTAGACCTGGCATTTGCAATGAGCTCTTGGTTTCAAACACTGGGACCAACTGTGGATTTGAATGCTTTTATGAAAAGTTACTTTATTTTCCCCGAAGCGTTTGACAATTTTGTGAAAGTTTGATTGCCGTACCTGTTTGAAAGCCGATCTGGTTACTAGTTTCTTGACCGATTTGATAAGACACTGACAGTGTCCTGTTATCTCTATGCAAAATTGCATAAAAAGTGTTTTGCTGGAAAAAGCAGCATTATGGTAACTGCCACTTCCGCATGAAATAAATCAACTGGAGCATTCGAAAAGGTGAGACTGAGAGACAAGTGACAGTTTTGGAAGGCACTTAACACGTTTATAAGGAAAAAGTGTGTGTTTGACAACAAAATGCTGGAGATAAAGTGCGTAACAGCCAGCTGTAGAGGGTAGTGACAAATGATGAGTTATGTTTACACTACATCAGATTTAGAGTGTCATAGCCTATTTCACAGGTGTCAACCAACTTCTGCAATTCTGGTAATACTTTTAACTTCAGATTTACAAGCTTTTTTCTTTATAATTATAGCACATTTTTTTGTGTGGACTGAACATCTGGTTCATGTTTTCAGCAAAATGCTGATTTTTCTTGAAATTTCAATATGGCAATAAAAATGAACATTTGTTACAGCATGGAAACTATATCCTGCAAAGAAAATTGCAGGGTGAGTATCAATATTTCTAAATCTTGAACACTACTCTTCGTGTAAAGTATAATTTTAAAAATAGCTTTGGTCTGTCATACCATAACATTTCAAATTTCTCGTTGTTTGAGGTCTGACCCTAAGATTTTCACTCTTTCCCTCTGCAAACCACAAACCAAAACAGGCCAGTTGAACACAATCAAAGGATTTGATTCAGCTCAGTTAATTTTCATCTTGACTGAATACATTGCAATGATGTCTTTTAGTTTAACACAAAATACGTTTATTGTTTTTGCTTTCATTGATTACACAAATTATAACTCTGAAATAGACCATTTGCATCAGCCAGCCTGTGTTGGTATTTATCCTCTGGGACCAGTGAAAATAATAAACTTCTCAGATTATAGGTTTCCTTTCACAGCTTTGAGTTTAACACAGTTATCACAGTCTTGAGACATCTGACCTTGTTAACTACTATCTCTTATCCAGTACCTTCATTGTCCTTGAAGAACTTGTCATTGTGGAAATGTATGCTGATCTTACCCACAGCTTCCTAACAGTATTCATAATACCATCTATCTTCATTTTTTACTCAGTCAGCCTGCTTCTGAACCCTTATTAATACTTTTATCATCTCTAAACTCGACTCTATTGTTCTCCCTGGTGAGTCTCAGAACCTCTACCATAGTGCTTCTCAAGTGGTGTTACGAGCTGAAATGTTTGGGGTCATGAGTTCTGAGAGATAGCAATGGTTACCACTGAGCTCCGCTCCCCTCACTGTCAGAGGTTTGCCAATGCACTCATAAATCTTCTCCCCCTACCCTCCCACTTCTCAGTTTTCACTGTGGGGTCATGACAATTTTTAAGCTTCACAATGGGGTAACAGTGAGGAAAAAGTTTACAAAGCACCACTCTACCCTCTGAACTTGAGTTCTTCTGAAATTCTATTACACCAATTTTTATCCACTATTATTCATAACTTTGACCTTCATTAGTTCCAAAGCCTTCAATTTTAAAATTCTCCTTGTGTTTAAATCTCTTCATGATCCTTCTCTTCCCAATTCTGTCATCCTTCTTCCAATGCTAAATTCTCCATTCCTTTCACTCTGGCATCTTGTGAGCTTATGTTGTGCATATTATACCCAAGTGCGCTTCAGTGTTAAATATGGTCTCAGATGCATCATAAGACCACATTCATTATATTAAAATGATGCGTCCCCTTACTCCAGTTAACAGTCTGGTCATCAGTGGTATACACAAAGTAGAACCAGCTGCAGCAACATGTTGCACATCCAGACTTACTAAAATGCTACCAGGAATGAGGAACATCTTTCATTAAAAGAGCCTGGAAGCTCTGAGATTGACCTCGTTAGGGCAGAGAACGTACAGAAGATTCAACAGAGGTGTTAAAATACTTTGAAGGAGCAAATAAGACTGACACTAATGCCTTTAAATTAAGGATGTAAATTTTATATTAAATTTAAATTACATTTGCAAATTAGATTAAGTGACAGTTCAATAGAGATGCAGTGGAGACATTTAAAGGATATTTCAAAATACACAGAATAGATATATTCCAACAAGTGGAAATGTTCCCAGAGGGAGGATCCACCATCCCAGTGAAATAAGCTTTAATTGTGCACAGCAAATCAGATGATTGAACTGAACATAAAAACAGCAAAGATTGACTGAAGAGTTAATGAGAAGAGAAAATAAAAAAGCCACTCAGAAATATTAAAACAGATGGTAAGAGTTTCTGTAGATAATTAAAAAGGAAAAGGGTTAACAAAGTGAACATTATTAATTTCACAGACTCACTTTCTATAAGACTAATGAAAAATAGAGTTGACACATGATTGGAACAGGTGTTTCATAACAATCTTCACTGTAGACGATACAAGTAACATCCCAGAAATAGCTGTAAACCAGAAAGTGGACGCAAGGGTGAACATGAGAAAATTGCAATCACTGGAAAAATGGAACTGAGCAAATTATTGGAGCTGGAGGCTGATAGATTCTAGACCCTGTTGGACTTCATTCTTAGATCTTAAAAGAAGTGACAAGTGGACAAGTGGATTTTGTTTTAAATTTCTAAAGTTTCCTAGTTTCTGTGAAAGTTCATTTACAGTGGAAAATGGCAAATATTTATTCAAAATGGGATGGAGGCGGAATGCAGGAAACTACAGACCAGTTAGCAGAACACCTGGAATAGGAAAGATAGTATTGGTTTCCTTATTTAAGGAGTTATGTAATTACATTAGAAGCAATTCAGAAACGATTTGTCAGGCTCATATCTTTGATAGGTAGGTTGACTTATGAGGAAATGTCAAACAGGCTAGGCTTGTATCTGCTGGAGTTTAGAGGAGTGAAGGGTTACATGATTGAAGAGTACAAGTTCCTGAGAGGTCTTTACTGGTGCATGCACAAAGGATGTTTTCTCTTGAGAAAGAATCTAGATCTAGCAAGTGTTAAAATAATAACTTCCTATTTTAAATAAAATAAGATGAATTGTTTTCTCAGAGGATTGAGACTTTGAAAATCTTCAAAAGTCACTTGAAGAAAGGTTTTATATTTCAGAGAAAGTGAGGACTGCAGATGTTGGAGATCAGAGCTGAAAATGTGTTGCTGGAAAAGCGCAGCAGGTCAGGCAGCATCCAAGGAGCAGGCAAATCGACGTTTCGGGCATGAGCCCTTCTTCAGGAATGAGGAAAGTATGCCAAGCGGGCTAAGATAAAAGGTAGGGAGGAGGGACTTGGGGGAGGGGCATTGGAAATGCGATAGGTGGAAGGAGGTTAAGGTGAGGGTGATAGGCTGGAGTGGGGGTGGGGGCGGAGAGGTCAGGAAGAAGACTGCAGGTTAGGAAGGTGGTGCTGAGTTCGAGGGTTGGGACTGAGACAAGGTGGTGGGTGGGGGGGAAATGAGGAAACTGGAGAAGTCTGAGATGATCCCTTGTAGTTGGAGGGTTCCTAGGCGGAAGATGAGGCGCTCTTCCTCCAGCCGTCGTTTTGCTATAGTCTGACGATGGAGGAGTCCAAGGACATACAGGTCCTTGGACTCCTCCATCGCCAGACCATACCAACACGACGGCTGGAGGAAGAGTGCCCCATCTTCTGCCTAGGAACCCTCCAACCACAAGGGATGAATCCAGACTTCTTCAGTTTCCTCATTTCCCCTCCCCCCACCTTGTCTCAGTCCCAACCCTCGAACTCAGCACCACCTTCCTAACCTGCAATCGTCTTCCTGACCTCTCCGCCCCCACCCCACTCCAGCCTATCACCCTCACCTTAACCTCCTTCCACCTATCGCATTTCCAATGCCCCTCCCCCAAGTCCCTCCTCCCTACCTTTTATCTTAGCCCGCTTGGCATACTTTCCTCATTCCTGAAGAAGGGCTCATGCCTGAAACGTCGATTTGCCTGCTCCTTGGATGCTGCCTGACCTGCTGCGCTTTTCCAGCAACACATTTTCAGCTTTTATATTTCAGAGGTGAGTAGAAAAGATGATAAGCAAGGGTGAGAAACATTACCTCAATAAGTGGGAATGTGGAGAATGATGGAGCAGGCTCAAGGGGCCAAGTGGACTTCTCCTAATTTATATGTTCACAAGTATGTTAATGTGTAAAAGATCAGAGAGGAAATTGGCAGAGATTTTATTTTCTACAGAGAGCTATGATAGAGTGCACTATCTGAATGGATAGTAGAAGTAGAATCAACGTTAACTTGAAAAGGGAATTGGATTATTACTTAGAAAATAAAATTTTATAGGGCTGTGGTGGAATAAGTATGTATATGTCCAGACTGATTGGCTGGCTATAAGCAAAAGTGTCCAAAACACCGACTCTCCTTCTCCTCGGATGCTGCCTGACCTGCAATGTTTTTCCAGCGTCTCACTTTTAAGACTCTGATTTCCAGCATCTGCAGTTCTGACTTTCTTGTGGCTTTATCAAAGTGTTGACAGACATGATGGGCCAAATGGTCTCCTGTGCTGTCTGATTATATGTTGTGCTGAGCCAAGTCTCAAAGAGAGAAATGCTTGTTTTTATATGGGGACAAGTTGCTTATTCAAGATGGCCCTGACTGTTTCACGGGCAATGTGTTCTGCCATGAACCTCAGACCTAATCCTATGAGTCTGTCCAGTTTCCCTTCAACTGCTTATCTAATATATTATTAAATGCTGAAATAGTCTCTTTCATTCGCTGCTTCCAGTGTATTCATGTTCGCAAGCTTTATAAAATGCTTCTGCCAGTTTGTTTTAAAATCTTTGTTTAGTCTTGTACCTCCATCCTCTTGTTCTGGATGCCTCAGTCAATGACAACTATTATTCTGTCTGATTACTTTATAATTTTAAAGTATTGAACAAACTCTTAATTTCCTCAATTCTCTCATTAAGCAATCCAAACTGTGCAAGTCTCTTTTTAATTTTATTCTTGATTTTATTCTTGATCTATAGATTTTTAAATTTTGCCTTTCTCTATCAGGTTTACAAACCAGTTCAATTTCTTGAAAATATGTGTTTCAGCATTTTTTTTCCAGTCAGTAGGCTGTCCATAAATTTCACTTGAATCTTCATGAAGATGTTTACTTAAGATTATCTTGGCGTGAGGCTCCTGGTACAAAGCACTCTTTGGGAGGAATGTGGATTTGAAAAATTGGTGTGGAGACCAGCACTCAATTTGTTGTCCTAATTTTCCTGTCAAAATTTCCCTTCTGTACTGTATACAATTAAGGATTAAATATCTGATTTTTTTTTACAAATTACAAAAAGCTTACTTTCTAAATTTTTATTCTTTTTAAAAAAGTCTTTGAATTAAAGCTAAAGTGAAGAACCATAGACATTTTCTTCACGGGGAGGCATGGTGACACAGTGGTTAGCACTGCTGCCTCACAGTGCCAGGGACCCAGGTTCAATTCCAGTCTTGGGCGACTGTCTGTGTGGAATTTGCACATTCTCCCCGTGGCTGCGTGGGTTTCCTTCGGGTGCTCCAGTTTCCTCCCACAGTCCAAAGATGTGCAGGTCAGGTGAATTGGCCATGCTAAATTGCCCATAGTGTTAGGTGCATTAGTCAGAGGGAAATGGGTCTGGATGGGTTACTCTTCGGAGGGTTGGTGTGGACTTGTTGGGCCAAAGGGCCTGTTTCCACACTGTAGGGAATCTAATCTAATCTAATCTATTGATCTGAGGTGATCTATAGCACATATAGTTGGAAAGTAAAACTATGTTCTGTCTCTTAATAGTTGATTGGATCTACTTTTCAAGGTCCACTTTTTTTTGTCAAACGTTTTGATACCCCACTGCTCTAATATGACAAAATCATTCAACTTGTTTTTAATAAAACCTATAAGTCCTCCCACGTTTTGACTGCTTGATCAAATTCAGCATTGCCACTGCTTTGTTTCAGTATTGAAGTCAAATTTATCCATAATTTTTGTATTTATCATCATGTGTAGCAAATTTATGTATGGGCTCACATTCCAGCATTGTCTCAGGTGGAAAACGGCTGTATGATTTTAAGTGCTTCAGATTGAAAAGTGCAGAGAGCTGTCTTGAGATAGTGACTAATTTTGAAAGTTTGATTTTCTTTTTAATGTTTTTGCCTTGCAGCTGTAGAAATATTTTTGCACTTGTGTTAAGTTATCATTCTTATATAGTGTGCAGTATATCTGTCATAGGAATACAGACACATCTCCGGAGTGCTTCCCATTGAGCGCTTGACTCTGTCTGCAATGCAACTAGTCTAGTGTATGGTGTGTTTCAGAGGTGTTTGGAAATTGGTTGCATGTCCTTAGGCTTTAAAACTTGAAGCAGCATGTTTTAATGTTAAATTGGACACTGCTTTTAAAGAAATTAGACACTGGGAAAACAAAATTATGTGTTGTGTTTGCACCTTTTTCTCTGGACCACGCAAGTCCTATTTAATTAACTTCAGATGTTGCTTTCCTTTCCTGAATAGATGTACATTTCTTATTTCAATCTATGACAGATTTCCATACTTTAGAGCCACATAAAAGCTCTTTGAATGACTCTAGTGTTTTTCAAGTTTTTTTATTTAAAAAAGACTAACTGAACATCTATCCTATGACTGTCCAAGCTAATTGCAACGTTTGCTTATATTACAACAGCAGCAACACTAAAAAAATTAAATCAGCTGTACACCTCTAAGTGCTAATATCAATGTTAATCTTAAACAACACACAATGTATGTCTTCGATTGTGTGTTGTGGGGGGAGGGGGGAAGATGCCTTAATTTCCCCTTAATGTTTGTGGGGAAATAACATTATAATAAGTTAAATGAAATAATGAAGTGATATAAGATGGTATTTACTCACCTTAGACATGTCCCAGTCCATTATTCCCTGAAATGAACTCCTGACGTTTACCAGGATTCATGCGTACGAACCTACAGTGGACTTGCGCGGCATTGTAGGCATTCTTAATTCCAGTAGCCTTTTAATGTGACTACAGTTACCAGAATACATAATTAAATTTTATGCCTTAAACTTTCTATTGCTGCCCATTATTGGTTTAAAGGATAGAAGTGAAACAAATACAGTCCATAAATTCCAGTAGCACATTATTTGAGACTATTCGGAAACCCCACACAGTGCCCTGTTTAAATATGAAAGAGCAAGTACTGAGCCTCAGCTGCTCCATCTGTCAGCTCTGTGTGCTTTCTTTTATTTGAAGAACGCCACTGTCGCAAAGACTAAGGTAGACATAGGTGCTCCTTAGTGCAGCAGGAGATTAGGCTGACCTGTATCAGCATTGTGTCATTTTTGCACATTAAGCTTAATTATTGAAACTTGCACTGTGAATAACCCAGCCCACAATGCATAATGTAACCATTTAATTGACTATTAAAACCAGGTCCCATTTATTCATTGAATATTTGCTTAGCTAGCGAAGCTATTCATTTCAGCATTTGGTTGTTAATGAGAGAACATGGAAAGATTGCCTTTAAGGATTTAGGATGAAGAACATTAAGAGGTTTTATTTGCACAGGATTATGAATATCTGAAGATATTCAGAAGGAGGGTCGTTTGGAACCTGAATTGTTAACTCTGCTTTGTCTCCACAAATGCTGCTAGGCCTGCTGAGTTTTTCCAGCAATTTCTCTTTGTTTCTGATTTCCAGCAACTGCAGTTCTTTGGCCTTTTTGCTATCTTGAATATCAAACCTGGAGTTACTGATTAAATCAGAGATCATTGTCAATTTATACAAATAGATTTGATAGATGTTTGAAGCGAAGAGTTATAATGGGATATGAGAACAGGATGGAGGACTGGGTTTAAGACCACTGGTCAAAGGATAACTGAAAAAAATTGTTGGTTTTAATATTCTAATACTCCATGTGATTGCAATGTTTTCTTGCAAAATCCTACAACTTGTAGTGATTTGTTTACATGAATTTAGTGTACAGACTCTTAATTTTGAAGTTTACCAATCCTGCTTCATAAAACAGAGTCATGCTTGCAAAGATTATTCAGGTTGTTGAGTCTACACCGGCAATCTGTCAAGCAAATTGATCAGTGATTTTTCCACACAAACTTGTTGGGGCTATGGTGTTAATTTCACTCAATTGCCCATCCAATTTACTTTTCACATCCATCATCATCCCTTCATCTACACTCATTTTCCGTGGAGTCCCAGGTCATTACCATTTGATGCATAAAACAAATTCTTCCTTGTCCTCTGAATCTCTTGTCCCGATTATAAATTAATATCTGCCCCTGTCCTTAGCTAATTGAAACGGCCAGACTTTATCTACTTCATTGAAACCTAATGCTGCAATTTTGCAAACGTTGAATTAAATCTGCAAGTTTTCTTTAACGAACAAAATCTATTCAACTCCTCTGCTATTCCAAGGACAACATTTTTCACTTGGTTTTAAGGTTTTACTTAAAGGCTGCTACATTTTGTAGTTGCTTCCAAGTATTATGGAAGATGTTTATTGACTACATGATTCGAAGCTTCTATACTTGGAATTTTACTTTTGAAATTCTCAACAAACATAGAACATAGAACATAGAACAATACAGCACAGAACAGGCCCTTCGGCCCACGATGTTGTGCCGAACTTCTATCCTAGATTAAGCACCCATCCATGTACCTATCCAAATGCCGCTTAAAGGTCGCCAATGAATCTGACTCTACCACTCCCTCGGGCAGCGCATTCCATGCCCCCACCACTCTCTGGGTAAAGAACCCACTCCTGACATCTCCCCTATACCTTCCACCCTTCACCTTAAATTTATGTCCCCTTGTAACACTCTGTTGTACCCGGGGAAAAAGTTTCTGACTGTCTACTCTATCTATTCCTCTGATCATCTTATAAACCTCTATCAAGTCACCCCTCATCCTTCGCCGTTCCAACGAGAAAAGGCCGAGAACTCTCAACCTATCCTCGTACGACCTACTCTCCATTCCAGGCAACATCCTGGTAAATCTTCTCTGCACCCTCTCCAAAGCTTCCACATCTTTCCTAAAGTGAGGCGACCAGAACTGCACACAGTACTCCAAATGTGGCCTAACCAAAGTCCTGTACAGCTGCAACATCACTTCACGACTCTTGAATTCAATCCCTCTGCTAGTGAACGATAATACTCCATAGGCCTTCTTACAAACTCTATCCACCTGAGTGGCAACCTTCAAAGATCTATGTACATAGACCCCAAGATCCCTCTGTTCCTCCACCTGACCAAGAACCCTACCATTAACCCTGTATTCCGCATTCTTATTTGTTCTTCCAAAATGGACAACCTCACACTTGGCAGGGTTGAACTCCATCTGCCACTCCTCAGCCCAGCTCTGCATCATATCTAAGTCCCTCTGCAGCCGACAACAGCCCTCCTCACTGTCCACAACTCCACCTATCTTTGTATCATCTGCAAATTTACTGACCCACCCTTCGACTCCCTCCTCTAAGTCATTAATAAAAATTACAAACAGCAGAGGACCCAGAACTGATCCCTGCGGAACTCCACTTGTAACTGGACTCCATGCTGAATATTTACCATCTACCACCACTCTCTGACTTCGACCGGTTAGCCAGTTTTCTATCCAATTGGCCAAATTTCCCTCTATCCCATGCCTCCTGACTTTCCGCATAAGCCTACCATGGGGAACCTTATCAAATGCCTTACTAAAATCCATGTACACTACATCCACTGCTCTACCCTCATCCACATGCTTGGTCACCTCCTCGAAGAATTCAATAAGACTTGTAAGGCAAGACCTACCCTTCACAAATCCGTGCTGGCTGTCCCTAATCAAGCAGTGTCTTTCCAGATACTCGTAAATCCTATCCCTCAGTACCCTTTCCATTACTTTGCCTACCACAGAAGTAAGACTAACTGGCCTGTAATTCCCGGGGTTATCCCTATTCCCTTTTTTGAACAGGGGCACAACATTCGCTACTCTCCAGTCCCCTGGTACCACCCCAGTTGCCAGTGAAGACGAGAAGATCATTGCCAACGGTACTGCAATTTTCCTCTCTTGCTTCCCACATAATCCTAGGATATATCCCGTCAGGCCCGGGGGACTTGCCATTTTAATCTAAATGGAGGCACAATTCAAACCATAATATTTTCTGCAAAAAATTTTCAATAAGACGGCTCTCCTTTACAATCTAAAATTAAAACAGTTATTCTGTGTTTCAATCAGTAGGGTTTATCCTTCATTTCTATATTTCTGCAGTAATAGGTATTTCCCTGTTTTCACATGAGTCATTGTAATGAGTGTATGCCTTTTCTATTTCTGAGAGCTTTAACCACTTTTAGGATTTTATCATTCAATTGTACAGGATACTCAAAAGCATGCCTTACTATAAGAAAAAGGAGCAGCAATATCACTGCAGGTTCTAAAAGCTGTTGGCATCATGGTATCATATCTAATGTTGATCTATTCGCCTTCATTTATTCTGTAAAGTAATGAAGCAAATTTGTTCCAGTGACATTTGGCTTTAACAAAATTTACATTTCTGGGCTTCTTAAAATGTAATATGGTGGGCATCTGTCAATGCTGATAAAAAATTGCTTATCCTTTTTTCCCTCTCAGGTTTCTAGTCCGGCAATTGATAAGGATGTCTAACGATCGTGCTCTGTTAAATCGGTTGGAGCAGAGAGCTACCGAGGCTGACCAAGTTATTGAGTATCTGAAACAACAGGTTGCCTTACTTAAAGAGAAAGCAAGTAAGTTTGAAATGTTGTGCTCATTTATTTGTATATCCTTGTTACCCTATCCTCATGTGTTTTCTTCTTTCAGTATATCTAAAATAGTTGCCATGCTACTTTGTGATCGACTTTATGATTGTCTAAATCATAAGCTTTCACAAGCTGCTGTATAGTTAACCAACAGGGGGCATACTTATAACAAAGAAACACCATGCCAACCTTGTTTCCTTACCATAAGACTGAATTAATTGCCTAATTAAGAGTGCATGTCATGACTTCAAATCCAGCTTGTTCAGGAGCTACGAATCAGGATCCTTTTGATAGATTTTCTGACAGGCTTGGAACTTTTTCTTTTAAATTGAACATGGAGATCCTGCTTCTCAAAAGTCTTTTGCAAATATGCCTATTCTTTAAATAGTATTGTGTTAATAGTGGGTTTAGAATTTTTTAAACTTTGTTCATATGGCATTTACTGCTAATATAGCTGCTTTTTTCCAACATCTGCGTTGTAGTTGTGTTCTGTTTTACAGGGACATTAATCCCTGATTTATGCTGAGTCAGTCAGTCGAATAGCAGTACAATTGCTCTCAATAACCCTCAGCAAAGAACAACAGTAATTACATTTCCAAGACCTTTAATGCAGTAACATGACTCAAGGTGCTTCACCAGATTGCTTTAAAAGACAATTTGGCATTGAAGCATGCACTGTGACCTTCAGGAAGATTTGGAAAAAGAGGTAGATTTTCAAGAGTGCATAAAAGTGGGAATGAAGTTCGGGGATTAAATTCCAGAGTTTCAGTACTCGGCAGTATAACTGTCTGCCAATTGTGGAGTGTTGATATATGAAAATGCACGAGGTCAGAATTGAGATTTGGAAGATTGTAAGCCAGGGAAAGTTTGTTGAGAAAAGTAAGGGCAGACAAAGGAGAATTTGAAAATCCTTAAAATTTGAAGTTGCTGCTTAACTGGAAATCACCGTAGGTTGGTGAATATTTGAGCTGACAGGGATCAGAACCTGGTGCAAATTATGAAATGAGGTGAACATAAGTTGCCTGTGGGTGCTAGGTAGGAGACTGGACAGGAGAAGGTTAGGCTAATCCGGTTTAGGCTCAACGAAGGCATTGATGATGCCTTCAGATGAATTGAAGAGGGGTGTAGTTGGGTGATGTTGCAGTGCTGGAATTCAGCAGTCTTGGCGATGGCAAATGCATGGGTTGGATTACAAATTCAGCTCGGGGCTAAATAGCAGACCAAGAAGGTGAAATATGACCAGAGTTCCCCCTTCCTAAGTGCTTTGCAATACTGTGTGTTTTTGTGTACATCAGGTGAATGCAAGCTCAGCCATTCATATTTCCTGTTTTTTTTAGTCAATGTTAGTTCTCCACCGTTATGCATAAAAATTATGTTTTGGTTAACATAGAGTCAAAGAGTTATACAGCATGGAAACAGACCCTTCATTTCAACTTGTCCATGCCGACCAGACATCCTAAATTAATCTACTCCTGTTTGTCAGCATTTGGCACATACCCCTCTAAATCCTTCTTATTCATGTACTCATCCAGATGCCTTTTAAATGTTGTAATTGTACCAGCCTCCACCAATTCCTCTGGCAGCTCATTCCATGCACGCTTCACCCTCTGCGTGAAAATGTTGCCCCTTTGGTGCCTTTTAAATTTTTCCCTTCTGACCTTAAACCTATGTCCTCTAGTTCTGGACCCCCCTACTCTGGGGAAAAAGACCTTGTCTATTTACCCTATCCATGCCCCTCATGATTTTACAAACCTCAATAAGGTCACTCCTCAGCCTCCGATGCTCCAGGGAAAACAGCTCAAGCCTATTCAGCCTCTCCCTATAGCTCAAAACTTCCAACTCTGGCAACATCCTTGCAAATCTTTTCTGAACTCTTTCAAGTTTCACAACATCCTTCCTATAGCAGGGAGATCAAATTGAATACAGTATTCCTAACCAACGTCCTGTACAGCCTCAACATGACCTCAAGACTCCTGTACTCAATACACTGAAAGTAACGGCAAGCATACCAAACGCCTTTTTCACTATCTTGTCTACCTGCGATTCTACTTTCAAGGAATTATGAACCTGCACTCCAAGGTCAGCAACACTCCCCAGGACCTTACCATTAAGTGTATAAGTCCTGCCCTGATCTGCCTTTTCAAAATGCAGCACCGCACATTTATCTAAATTAAACTTCATCTGCCACTTCTTGGCCAATCTGATCAAGGTTCCATTGTACTCTGAGCTAACCTTCTTTGCTGTCCACTACACCACCAATTTTGGTGTCATCTGCAAACTTGATTAACAATACTTCCTATGTTCACATGCAGATCATTTACATAAATGACAAAATGTAGTGGACCCAGCACCGATCCTTGTGACAAACCGCTGGTCACAGACCTCCAGTCTGAAAAGGAACCCTCCACCACCATCCTGTCTCCTATCTTTGAGCCAGTTCTATATCCAAATTGCTAGTTCTCCCTGTATTCCATGTGATTTATGCACCTTTATGTTTTAAGACGTAATGTGGACATTTTTCAAGATGTTACTATTCATTTCCTCAAGTTTCCTAGCTTCTGTATCTTTCTCCACAGTAAACACTGATGCAGCATACTTGTTTAGTATCTCCCCCATCTCCTACAGTTCCACATGTAGGCTGTCTTGCTGTCTTTGATGTCAGATGGTTGCTATCTGTAGAACTGTCTACTAGAAAAAATGCTGCTTACAGTTTACAGCCATAAGGAAAGAAAACAGAAAGAAGAAAAAATATTCTTTACATTTTGACCTTAGGTAGGGTATTAATTTGTTATTAACGTGCATTCAGTAGGGATCTGGTCAATTTTAAGTCCCAACTACAAGTCTAGCCAAGAATGATGTAAGACTGAAATGATTAATACTCCTGAGTGAAACAGACTTTTGGCAGTCATCATCTAGTTTCTGGTTGTGAGAGACCACAGTGCAAGGTTGCCTATAACTAATTGGCACTGATGTCATTCTCGTGTGCTTGAGTTTTTCTTATTAGGTCAATCTAAGGAATGTCAGTTATAATTTTTCCTAGGAGGCAGCAATGGATTTATCACTGCGTTGAGATGTTATACAATTGTTGATTCAAATAAAACCACTTTTCCCATTTTCTTAAACTAATGCAATATGGATGATAAGGGCACTGCGAACTTTATGTATAGTGTAGTGACTGTTTAGTTTTGTGGTAGTGTGTAAGAATAATCTAACAGATTTTGAGAGGTATGTGTTTTAAATTGGTGTTTTGGCTTGCAAGTTACCTTGGCAAAGTGAACATATTCAAAGTGATCCATTACCCTAACCTGTAGTCACAGAGAAAAGGCCGTAATCTAACTAAAACCAATGAACCTACAGCCAGAAAATAATAATTTATCTTGCAAGGAAATCATGAGTATTTGGAATGCCAAATTGAACATAAAGTTATCACTTCTCTCTATCTGTATTGGAAAAATAACTTTAAAAATATAATGTCAATGGGTGATGGAGGCTTGAAGTCATAGACAAAGTTTGTCTCACTGGGAGGAACAAACATGCTCTGCACAATTGAAATAACAACATAGGATTCCTTAGGTATCATTGGCAAAATGTTTGGATCAGTGATCTAGATCTGCTGTCACCAGAGTCAATCTGATTGAATTTGGTGACAGTTCCTTTTAAAATCAAGATACAAAAGTTAGATTGTTCTTCACCTCTCTGAATCAGTGTTAAACAAAGGGTAGTTGATTGTAAGAGCTGGAGTGTAGCAACTCTTATTTTTTGTTTTGGAATGCACAAATGATTTTATTTTAAGTGTTGGGTTATCTTTAAAATCTTTTGCATGCTGCAAATGTGTGCAAATGTGATCAAAGGGTCAATTTATATGACCTGTATAAAAACTTCCAGATTGCTGCATGTTTGCACAGTTTAGTGAAAACATTAGTATATGGGAGCCTTTATCTTTAGGAAGTCAGGTTTCTTCTGGCTCTCCCCCTCCTATACTTTCCTCCCTTTATTCATCTTTGTAAGCATAGCATTACCCCTGTTTTTGTCATTGCTTTTTTCTGGAGGATTCTGTTCCTAGCACACACAGGAAACTGTATTTATAATTACCTCATTTTAAAACTCGGAGGAAAACATGACTTTAGTGTTTTGCTCTTTTCATTTCCAGTTAGGCTGCAACGAGAGGGTTGTTTTCTGTACTGGAATCCATACTGTAGGAGAGATGTGATTGTACTGGAGAGGGTGTGGAGGAGATTTATCAGACTGGAGCATTTTAGTTATGAAGAGATTGTAAAAAAGGGTTGTTTGCCTTGGAACAGAGGAGACTGGGAGGGGGGAGCAGGATAGGACATGATTGAGATGTATAAAATTATAGGGGACAAAGGGTCGACAGGAAAAGACTTTTCCCTCTGGTAGAGGAATCAATGACCAGGGGCACAGGTTTAATGTAAGGAACAGGAAGTTTAGAGGGATGTGAGGAAAATCTTTTCTCATCCAGGTGGTGGTGGGAAATTGGAATTTACTGTCTCTAAGAATGATAGTGACAGAAACCCTCAAGATTTAAAAGTATTTAGGTGTGCATTTGCAATGCCAAAGCATTTGAGGATAAAGGCAACTGCTGGGAAATGGGATTACATACTTAGGTGGTGGTTTTTGACCAACGCAGACTTAATGAGCTGAAGGGCCTTTCTCTTTTGCAGTAAACCTCCATGGGTCTAGTTCCACCCCTTCCACTTCGTCTAATGATGCATCGCAGCCTGTTCAAACATGCTATGATACAACTGTGGAATAGGTGGGACTTGAACCCAGACCTATGGCCAAGAGGTTGGGATACTAAGATTGCTTGAACATGCAATTTGACCTGTCCTTAAAATAGATGACTGACATTGAGAGTGCATATTATCTGCATATAACTTGCAACTGAGAGAATTATTCACTTAAAACTACAAGATCATTCATATTAAAATAATGAAAAATGTGTGTTCATAAAGATAAAACAAAGGAAATACATATGAAAGACTAACTTCCAAACAAACAGTTTCATTATTGTTTTGTTATGTGGGTTCACGTTAGAAATAAGTAGAAACATAAGATGTTAAAAAAGGAAATGGTCAGCAGAATTGCTTCCTGATCCTACATTGAGGACAATGCTTCAGAACAACAGATAAAAACACAATCTTGTTGACTCTAAATTTATATTAGGCAAATGACCCTACATCAAGTTTCTATAATGTATTTTTTGTCACTACTGAGTTGATTGAAAGGAATTAAGATGTCAGTAGTGTGTCTAAGATTATTCAATTAATGAATGTATACAGAAACATTTGTTCAAATTGTGACTTAAAATGCACTTTTATGTCAACTTGGCTTGTATACTCATCAATATTTGTTGTTAGGCAAATTGATTCTACTTTCAGGACAAAGTATACTTTTTTGTTATGGTAAATTATTGGATGCTTGTTTTCAACTGGTGTAATCTAATGAACTCGTAAAATAACTCAAGATTTTGAGTTAATTGATATGTTCAAAGAACATTGAAGTTTCTCTGTTTCCTTCTGATGTATGTTTTTCAACAATATCTCCAACTAAAACATATTTTGGCTACAATATTGAATCTCTTTGGCCAAAAGCAGTGAATAATATATTTAATATCTATAAGTCTCATGAAAATGGTTGATTTAAACTTAATTGGTTCTTTAAAAATTGCAGTGATTACATGCTCAGTTATAACCAATTAAGCTGTGACATTTTATCTACTGAGCATTTTGGTAATACAAATGGATAAGGTGAATCATTCATATCGTTCACAATCAGCTTCTTATAATTAACAGCAAAATTTGTTAAATACCATGGTGGTTCATTGGTCCATCATGCTTGTGCATTCCTATGTTTAAATATATAGCAACCCAGCTATTGACAGCATACATTAGTTTGCAGACAAACATAATGACAAGCAAGATTGGCTACTGTATCTCTTGAGAATCAAAATAAGCAAAATTCAAAAAGCTTACTTGAACAAGCCTGTTACTTGTCAAAAGTAGAGGCCAAAGAGAGACCTATATAGAGTGCCTTGGAACGTTCTTCTGTTGGGAAGATTTGCTGTCTTTGTTCTAGACTAGTGTTATTTTCCTTGCATGGAAAATGATTTTTTTTTTACTTCTTCAGGAGATGTGGGCTTCTTAGGCTGGGCCAGCTATTGTTGCTCATCCCTAATTGTTTTTGAGAACTTGAGAGGGTTTTCCTAATATGGTGGGGTGGTAGGAACTGGGGAAGCAGGTCAGCATGTGAGGAGAGAGTAGAGTTTAGTAGGATGAATATGGCTGCAGGGTGGTCAGAACTGTGAACTAAACTACTAGGCTATAAGGTTTATAGGATGGAGTAACATTAATGATTAGAAACAGAATCACTTCCATGTTGAAGGAAAATGAAATGAGGGCAAAGCACCAATGGAGACCTATGGCTGGAATTGAGGAACCATAAAGGAACTAAAATCACTGTTGGTATCACATGATAGTGGCTTGGAAGTATAAATGCTGAAATTAGACAACTCTTTAGCAAGGCAGAGTGGTAATAATGGGGGATTTTAATCTTGACAGGCAGAGAGAGAGAGAGAGAGACGTGCACAGAAAGTTGTGAATTTCTAGAATATGTCCAGAATAGTTCTCTATGGCAATATGTCTTGGATATGGCAAGGAAATACATAATATTGGATCTAGTAATGAGCCTGATTTAATTAGTGACCTCGCTGTTTGTGAGCATTTGTAAAATAGTGATCATAACATGATTGTATTTCATGTAGTGTTTGTAAGAGATAAGACCATAAGGGTTAGGAGCAGAAATTAGGCCATTCAGGCCATCGAGTCTGCTCGATCATTCAATCATGATTGATAAATTCCTCAATCCCTTTCTCCCCATAACCTTGACAGTGAAGAATCTATCTATCTCAGTCTTAAATATACTGAATGACCTGGCCTCCGCAGCCTTCTGTGGCAGTGAATTCCAGAGATTCACCCCTTTCTGGCTGAAGAAGTTTCTCCTTATGTCTGTTCTAAAAGGTCTTCCCTTTACTCTAAGGCTGTGCCCTTCGGTCCTAGTTTCTCCTCCCAATGGAAACATCTTCCCAGCATCCACTCTGTCCAGGCCATTCAGTATTCTGTATGTTTCAATTAGATCCCCCCCTCATCCTTCTAAACTCCATTAAGTACAGACCCAGAATCCTCAAACATTCCTCCCATGTTAAGCCTTTCACTCCTGGAACCGTTCTCGTGAACCTCCTCTGAACACACTCCAGGGCCAGTATATATTCTTCCTGAGGCATGGGGCCAAAAATTGCACACAATACTCCAAATGTGGTCTGATCAGAGCTTTGCAACCTCAGAAGTACATCCCTGCTTTTATATTCAAGTCCTCTCAAAATAATTGCCGTCATAACTACTGATTAAACCTAAAGAAGAACAGGGGGCCCATGCGGACGTTTTTTTGGGCTCTGCTGATGCCTCAGCCAAATATATGTACAAGATTGAAAAATGCACAGGCCTGTATATGACAAGGATAAATTCGAATCTGTGTTTGTAAATGTGGACATATGTATGGCATGATCAAATGTACAGACCATCAAATCATTTTATGAATAAAGTATATTTTTGAAATAAAAAAAAACTACTGATTAAACCTGCAAGTTTACCTTGAGAGTATCCTGGACTAGAACTTCCAAGTCTCTTTTCACTTCAGCCTTCTGAATTTTCTCCCTATTTAGAAAATGGTCTATGCCTTTATTCTTCCTATCAAAGTTCATAACCTTACACTTTCCCATGTTGTCCACTATCTGCCATTTCTTTGCCTGCTCTCCTAAGCTGTCCAAATCCTTCTGCAGTGTCCCTATCTCCTCAATGCTACCTGTCCCTCTTTCTACCTTTGTATTGTCTGCAAATGTAGCCAGAATGCCCTCAGTTCCTTTATCTCGATCATTAGTTTATAATTTGAAAAGTTTTGGTCCCAGCACTGAACCTTGCGGCTTTCATCCTGAGCAGAGATTGGACACTTGAATTTCGGATTTAAGTAAGGCAGGCTTTAATAGGATGAGGCAGAAACTGTCTATTAGTAAATTGGGAAACTCTGCTAATAAGTGGAACAGCTGAGGAACAGTGGAGGTTATTCAAAGAAACATTCAATGTTTTTCCTAAGGAGTTTGTACCCATGAGAAGGAAAAGCACCACCTCGCAAAAAAAAAACATGGATATTTAAGGAGGTGAGGGACGGCAGGAAATTAAAAGAAAGGGCTTATAAAAATGCAAAGAACAGCACAGATCCCACATAATGGGACAAATACAAAAACCAACAAAAGGCCATAAAGCAGCCTGTAAGAATGGCTAAAAATGATTATGAAAGGAAACTGGCAAGAGACACAAGACAATAAGTAGAGATTTTATAGTTGCATGAAGTGAAAGTGGCTGGTTAAAGATATTATTGGTCCACTGAAGGCTGACAGTGAGGATATTCTCAGTGACCATGAAGAAATAGCAGACATGCTGACGATTTCTTTCCTTCAGTGTTCACAGTAGAAAAGGAGGATAGCTTTCTGGAAGCCGGAAGGAAATTCAGAGGATCAAGGACAAGATCTAAATAAAACTAGCTTAACTAAGTCATCAATAGTGAGGCAATTAATGGAACTGAAGTATGACAAGTCCTCAGGACCTGATCCACCATGGATGTTAAAGGAGATAGGAGAGCACACTGTTGATGCCCTAACCATAATCTCTCAGTTCCGGGGATTCAGGGTTTGTACCTCTGGATTGGAAGTTTGTTCATGTCACTCTTCTCTTGAAGAGGGGTGACAGAGGGAAACCAGGGAATTGCAGATCAGTTTAGCCTGACATTTGTGGTGGGGAAATTGTTGGAAATTGTTTATAATCATAGGATAACTGATTAATGGAAATTTTGACATGATCAGGGAGAGTTAGCATGGATCCATGAAAGTTGGTCATGTCTGATAAGCTCATTGGATTCATTTTGAAGACAAGGTTCTGGGTGTAGGTTTGTTTGCTGAGCTGGAAGGTTCATTTTCAGCTGTTTAGTCACCATACTAGGTAACATCTTCAATGAGTCTCTGGACGAAGCATTGCTGATGTTTCCTGCTTTCTATTTATATGTTTGGATTTCTTTGGGTTGGTGATGTCATTTCCTATGGTGATGTCATTTCCTCAGGAGATAGTAAATGGGGTCTAAGTCAGTGTGTTTGTTGATAGAGTTCCAGTTGAAATGCCATGCTTCTAGGAATTCTCGTGTGTATCTCTGTTTGGCTTGTCCTAGGATGTTGTCCCAGTCGAAGTGGTGTCCTTCCTTATCTGTATGTGAGGATAATAGTGAAAGAGGGTTATGTCGTTTTGTGGCTAGTTTTCTGCCTGTTTGTCCAATGTAGCGTTTGTTACTATTCTTGCACGGTATTTTGTAAATGGCATTAGTTTTGCTTGTTGTCTGTATAGGGTCTTTCAAGTTCATGAGCTGTTGTTTTAGTGTGTTGGTGGGTTTGAGGGCTACAATCGTGCCAAGGGGTCTGAGTAGCCTGGCAAGGTAGCCCATGGTATATAGACTTCCAGAAAGCTTTTAATAAAATCCCACCCTGTTGGCTAAAATGGAACTGAGGGCAAACTACTGACACTGACATGGATAGAAAATTAGTTGATTTGGAAGAATGGGTAAGTACTCAGCTTGGCAGGACATGACCAGTGGTGTTCAACAGAGATCTGTGTTGGGGCCTCAGTTATTCACAATATTCATTAATGACTTGGACAATTGCCTTAAGTCAAATATCCAAATTTGCTGACAACACAAAATTGGGGAGCATTGTAGATAGTGTTGTTAACAGTATAAAATTACAGTAGGATATTGATAGATTGAATGTATTGGCAAATTTGCGGCAGATGGATTTTGACATAAGCAAGTGTGAGCTTACCCATTTTATACTGAGAAAGGATAGATCAGGGTATTGTTTTTAGAAGGCACAAAATTAAATGTGCTGAATGTCCAACGAGATTTAGGAGTTCAGGGATTCTTTAAAATGCTACAGACAGGTTCAGAAAATAGTCATGAAGGCTAATAGAAAGCTGACCTTCATATCTAAAGCTGAAAATGTGTTGCTGGAAAAGCGCAGCAGGTCAGCACATTTCCAGCAACACATTTTCAGCTCTGATCTCCAGCATCTGCAGTCCTCACTTTCCCTTCATATCTAAAGGGCTGGAGTATAGGAATGTAGCTGTTATGCTGCACTTAAACAAAACTCTAGTTAGACCCCACTCTGAGTACTGAGAGCAGATCTGGGCACCAGCTCTTTGGGAAGTATGTTTTGGCCCTGGAGGCATTTCAGCTCAGGATTTACAAGGATGATACCTGGACTTTAAAAGTTACTAAGAGAGATGAACAAACTAGGCTTTTATTCTCTAGAATGTAGAAGATTAGGTTAGATTAGATTAGATTACTTACAGTGTGGAAACAGGCCCTTCGGCCCAACAAGTCCACACCGACCCGCCAAAGCGCAACCCACCCAGACCCATTCCCCTACATTTACTCCTTCATCTAACATTACGGGCAATTTAACTTGGCCAATTCACCTAACCTGCACATTTTTTGGACTGTGGGAGGAAACCGGATCACCCGGAGGAAACCCACACAGACACAGGGAGAACGTGCAAACTCCACACAGAGAGTCGCCTGAGGCAGGAATTGAACCCGGGACTCTGGCGCTGTGAGGCAGCAGTGCTAACCACTATGCCACCGTGGGTTAAAGGGTGATCTAATTGAGGTCTTCAGGATATTAACAGGGACAGACAGGGTAGACAAATATAAACTGTTTGCACTGAATGAAGGTTCTAGAACCAGAGGCATAGTCTAAAATTAGGGCCAGGGAATTCAGGAGAGATGTCAGAAAGCATTTCTACACTAGAACAGTGGAGGCTTACAACTATCTTCCTCAACTGGTGCTTGATGCTAATTCAATTGTTACATTTTAAATCTGAGACAAAGTTTTATTAAACAAGGTATCAAGGAATATAGGCCCAAGACATGAATTAGGCAACAGATTAGTGTGATCTTATTGAATGGTGGAGCAGGCTTGAGGAGCTGAATGGCCTACTCCTGTTCCTGTGTTTCTAGAAAGTGGTGCCAACCTGCCTCCTTGAACTGTTGAAATCCATTTGCCATGGCTGCACCAGAATGCCATTAGGGAGGGATTTGACCTGGCAACACTTCAGGAATAATGATACGGTTCCAACTCAGGATGGTGAGTGGTTTGAAGGGGAAACTTTCAGGTGGTGCTGTTCCTGTACATTTGCTGCCCTTGACCTTCTAGATGAAAACTTTGTGAATTTCTGCATTGAATCTTATAAATGGTGTGCACTGCTGCTACTGGGCATTGCTGGTGGAGTCAGTGTTTTTCAAAGTCATGCTAATCAAGTGAGCTATTGATGATTAGATTAGATTCCCTACAGTGTGGAAACAGGCCCTTCGGCCCAACCAGTCCACACCGACCCTCCGAAGAGTAACCCATCCAGACCCATTTCACTCTGACTAATGCACCTAACACTATGGGCAATTTAGCATGGCCAATTAACCTGACCTGCACATCTTTGGACTGTGGGAGGAAACCCACACAGACACTGGGAGAATGTACAAATTCCACACAGACAGTCACCCGAGGCTGGAATCGAGCCTGGGACCCTGGTGCTGTGAGGCTGCAGTGCTAATCACTGTGCCACTGTGCTGCCCTACCTGGATGGTGTCAAGTTTTTCAGATTTGCACTCCTCTGGGCAAGTGGGAAGTGTTCCTTCACAATCCTGACTTAGAGTTGTACAGCATGGAAACAGCCATTGGTGCAACTAGTCCATGCCAACCATGTTCTCAAACTAAACTAGTGTCACCTTTTGGTGAAGAGCCTCTGGGGAATCAGGACGTGAGTTACTAGCTGCAGTATTCCTAGCCTCTGACCTGCCCATGTAGCCACAGTATTTATATTGCTATCCATTTGAGATTCTGGTCAGTGGAAATCCCAGCATGTTGATAGTAGGGTTAATTCAATGATGGTTATTCCATTGAATGTCAACAAGTGACATGAGAGATTTTGAGACAAAACTTGTCAGCGATTGCCTGAAATGTATTGGCAATGATCTTGTTCTTGAGTGAAGCAGCAGCAATATTCTTGGAAATTATTGCCATTTCCTTTCTCAGTCCTGGGTCCATTTTAGACCCTAGCAACTCATTTACATTTGCTTCTAAAGTCACTAGGTTTGAATCTACCGATTAATGCCTGTCTATTGCAGTTCATGACTGTGCAGGCTAGCATCTCTAAGCCAGCCAAGATTGTTATAAAATCACACTGGTGACCAGATCACTCAAAATAAAAATCAACGCAGTGAAAAGTATGCTTTTTATGCCTGGATGTATATGGAATGCCATTACAGAATGTTCTGAATATTCATAAAAGCTAACAAGTTGATCCTGTTGCATCAATGAGCTTCAACTTTGCATTCAGGTCTAGAAAATTGGAACAATTTATCCTTGTTTAAGTTCATTGAAAAATCCATTCATAGGAGCATAAAGGATTGCTACTTTTGGTAAGGCAGAGATTGCATGCGCTGAACTGTGAAATAAAAAATGAGAGATTTTTTAACACCATCATATTCTGTCAATAAGATGAACTGAATAGTCAGGGTGATGGGAGCCTGAGGACTAACTGAAATTGCAAAGGAGTTAAGCTGGTAACAGGAAATAGAAAATTTGTAAGGGCAACTAGAAGACACAAGAAACAAAGTCGATCATAGAGTATACCTCAAATGCAAAATGATGTCAAAGACAAGGTTAATGCACGCAATCAGGTAGATGATCTAAAGGTAAACATAGAGGTAAATGGCAATGATAATTGACTGTGTGGTGATCAGAACCAGGAACAGAATAGGTAAGGCTATTCAATGTTTAGGAAGGACAGACAAAATGTCAAAGGAAGTAGGGTTGCGCTGATAATAAGGGATAATAGCAGTACGTTAGGAAGGGAGGATCTCTGATCAGACAAACAATGTGTGGAATCTTTTTGGATGAAACTAAGAAACAGCAAGGGGCAGCAGATAGTGGTTACAGTTACTTACAGGCCACCAAATAGTAGTGCTGGTGTGGGGTATGGTAGAACTCAGGAGATGAGTGAAGTTTGTAGCATGTGCAATCTGCAAATAGGCTGGGTACAGCAATTGAGCACTAAACCTGTGGAGGTTGAGTTACTGGAGTGCTTTAGCCATGGTTTTCTAGAGCAGCATGTTGAGGAGCCAACTAGAGGATAGCCTATTTTGGATTTAGTATTATGTAATAAAAAAATGGGTCAGTTAATATTATTGTGAAAGGATCCTTAGGGATGAGTGCCCACAATATGATAGAATTTCACATTATACCTGAAACTAAGGTAGCTCAATCTATAGCAAGGGTGTTAGTTTTGAATGTGAAATTATGAAAGCATGAGGCACAAATTGGCTAAGCTTGTTTGGGAAAATATATTAAAAGGCATAAGTTTACCTAGGCAATAAGCAGGCTTTGAAGAAAGCCAATTGCTCACTCCTTTAAGGTGTAAAAATACTAAAAGGTCAGCAAGCCATAGTGACAAAGGAAGTTAAGTACTTTATAAGATTAAAGGGAAAGGCTTGTATAATAGCTACTAATAATAAATCAGAAGATTGGAAAGTTTCTATAATACAGCAAATGAGAACCAAGAAACTGATAGGGAAATGAAAAATGGAATGCATGCAGTTGACCACTATCATTAAAAAAAAGACTAGAATCTAGAATCCTAAAAGTGTGGAAACAGGCCCTTCGGCCCAACAAGCGAGCACCTATCCTCCGAACAGTATCCCACCCGAACCCATTCCTCTACGTTTAATCCTGACTAATGCATCTAACCTACACATCCCTAAGCAATATGGACAATTTAGCCCACGACCAGTTTACCTAACCTGCACATCTTTGGATTGTGGGAGGAAACTGGAGCACCTGGAGGACACACACCAACATAGGGGGAATGTTCAAACTCCACATACTCGCCCGAGGCTGCGTTTGAACCTGGGTCCCTGGTGCTGTGAGGCAGCAGTGCTAACCATTGAGCCACTGTGCTGCCCTTGTAAAAGCTCCTACAGTTACGTTAAAAGGAAAGATGAGTTAGGAGAGTTTAT
The DNA here is from genome assembly GCF_047496795.1 of Chiloscyllium punctatum. Lineage (NCBI taxonomy): Eukaryota > Metazoa > Chordata > Chondrichthyes > Orectolobiformes > Hemiscylliidae > Chiloscyllium > Chiloscyllium punctatum. The sequence continues at coordinate 12,439,492 of NC_092752.1, forward strand.
ATTGGGGAATAGAGAAATGGAAGAGAAGCGATGGATTACTTGGTGTCTGTTTTTCCTGTGGGTAATAGAAGACGTTTTCCAGAATTAGAGATTCAAGTGACTGGGGAGGATGAGGAAAATACGGAAAATATAAAAAGATGTACTGAAGAAACTATTGGGATTGAAAGTTGTAAAGTCCACAGGACCTGATGGTCCACCTCCCAGAAGTTGAAGATGATGACTGACTGTAATAAAGGCATTGAAGTCATCTTCCAAAAATTCCTTTGATTTTGAAAGGTTTCCAGCAGATTAGAATCGCACAAATATTGTCAACGTTTATCAAAGGAGCAAGGAAGAATACAGGGGACTGCCAACATAGGAAAACAACCTTGTGTCAGTTGTAGAGACAATGCTAGAATCTATCATAAAGGTTCTGATAAACGGACACTTGGACAAAAATGATGGAAAAGAGTGTTTGAGAACATTGTTGGAGATTTTGTTGAGGACAATGCTAATAAAGTTGATAAAGGGGAGTTGAAGGATGTAGTATATTTGGATTTTCACATGGCTTTTGAAATGTCCCCCACAGGAAGTTGGCTAGCAAACTTTAAAGTACATGGTAGAGGAGGTAATGTACTGTCATTGGCTAGCACGTAGAAAACTTAGAAATGGAATAAATGGGAGATTCTCATTGGCAGACTATATTGGGTGGGGTACTGCTCCAACTGTTCACAATAAATATCAATGATTTGGATATGGGGACCAAATGCAATATTTTCAAATTTGCCGATGATGTAAAGTTAAGCAGAAATTTATATTGTGAGGAAGAAGTAAACTTTTTCTGGAGGATTTTGACAAGGTTACTGATTGGAGAAGAACATACAATCTAATGTAGAAAAATGTGAGGTTTTTCACTTTGGTAGGAAGAACAGATGTGCAGAGTATTCCTTGAATGAGATATTGGAAATTGTAGATATGTAAAGAGACTTGAGGGTCCTTTTCAATAAGTTGATGAAGGCTAACATGTAGCTGTAGCAAGCTATTAGGAAGGCAAATGGAATGTCAACTTTTATTATAAGATTTGAGTGCAAGAGTAGTGAAGTCTTGTGACAGTTGCATAGGAGCTTGGATAAACTGCACCTGGAGTGCTCTGCACTTTTGGTCTCTTTACCTCAGGTAAGGTATTATTACCATTGAGGGGTGCAACAAAGATTGTTTCTGGGATGGCGGGACTGTATTGTGAAAGAGATTGGGCAAACTGGGCCCAAATTCTTTTGAATTTTGAAGAATGAGAGGTTGTCTGAATGAAACTTACAAAACACTTAAAAGGGATACACAGAATAGATGCTGACAAGATATTTCCCCTGGTAGGGAAACGTAGAACCAGGGGCACATAATTTAGAAACAAGGGAGATGCCATTTAGGACCAAGATGAGGAGAATATTTTTCACTCCAAAGATTGTGAACCATTCTGATTCTCTTCCCCACAGGACTGTGAGAGCTCAATTTTTGAATACATTTAAAATAGAGTTTGATTACAAATGGCATAAAGAGTTATGGGGATGGGTTGGATAAAGGCATTGAAGTGTTCAGGAAGCCATGATTTCAAGGCAGAGCAGGCTGCATGGCCTTCTCTTGTTCCTGTGCTTTTATGATGAAGTATATTAGACATTGCCTTCCCCTTTGGCACCTGGATAACTATCTGTGTTACCTTGACTGTTGCCTATGTGGAATTAGTTTGCATCTCTTCAGTCTGCATTTAATGGACATATGTTCTTGAAAAATCCAGTTGCCATACATTTGTGCACATACTTTACATTCAGAAGTTATCTTGTGTGAATTGTCTGTTGATTTCTGAAATGGATTGAAACTTTTTCTGAAAGGTTACGTTGGTGTTAGTGGTTTGCACATATCAAACATGCCCCATTTAAAATTTTGTGCCTCTGTTAATTCAGTCCTGCAGGCTTCCCAAAGAGAAGAAAAGAGACTTCGGGTTGAAAATGCAAAGTTGAAGAAGGAAATCGAGGATTTAAAACAAAATCTCATTGAAGCAGAAATCCGTAATGGAGGTAGGCCTTTATACCACTAAGGAAGTTATAAATATAAGCAGTACATGCATTTGAATGGTAACTGAATGATGAAAATCCACTTTGGTTAACTGATACTTAATGAATAATATGTCCTGTTTATATTTTGTTTGCAAAATCACCATGATCACCTGGAGCTTACTTGATTGCCTTTGGAGAGAAATTTCCTAAAGCCTGTTTACTACTTTGGTCTTTGCTTGTGGCTTTTCCCAGGAGATGTGATGGTTATGTGAGATAGCATGATGAGAGAAGTTACAGCCTTGCAAAATGTGACTAGCTGAATGAGCAAACTGATCTTTAATAAAAGCAATGGGCTGAAAATACCAAACAGGCCTGGCAGCATCTGTGGACAGAGAAACAGAATTAATATTTGAGATTGCAACCTTTAATCAGAAGGTGATGTTTTCCTGTCCTTTTTACAGATGTTCCTATGTAAATAGTATTTCTATTTCAGAGCAGGTTGGTTTGCAAGAGACTACAATAATCAGATTCTTCAGAGCTGTTTGTTCAAAACTTGTCCATTCTGAATGAGTCTTTACTAATGAATAAGATTCAAGTTATAGCAAAAGTACTGTTCACTTTCTCCCTCACTCAGACTTAACTGGACATGAAAGAAATGCCATGATGTAAATTATAGAAATGTTGACTTAAGTTTTTGTTTTTTTGGGCTTATCAGAAACTTGCTACAAAGAGAAAAGCAAAATACTGATTTTTGCTATTTCATTTAAGTTGTGAATTTCTCATAGCCTCAGTGTCCATTTTATTAATTCTGTTAAATTCCTTTAAGCTAAGTAGCACTTTGATAAGGACAAAAAGGAAGCTGTGACAGGGTGAGATAGGGAAAGTAGAAGGAACAACGGTCACCCTCCCACAGCCAAAGAGACTGGGGATTGGACAAGAAAAGGAACAAAGTCTAATACAGCTGTGCTGCTGATTGCAGGCAAACAAAAGGAAACTACGATGAAAAGGAAACAAAATAGGCACTGACGATAAGTTTCCTTGTTCAAAGCCATGCTCTCTGCTGAAAGTTACATATCCCTAAAGGTTAACCAGGTTGTGCCAGTTTTGTCATGGCATGTTTACTGTGTTCTTTTATAAGCATGGAACTGAAGTCTTAATTTTTTTTTTAGCAAATTGCAGATCTTTAATGAGTAATTTTTCTTTTCTCTTTTAAACTTTTTCCCAACTCTTGATCTTGAAAAATGTTCTTGTTGTTTGTCTTAATTTCTGTTGCTGTTCTCTAAAATCCATAAATTTCTACTTCGCCAGTGTCAGCCCCATTTTATGCTTTTCTCAAATTGTTCTTAATGCTAGTGTTTGCTATCCTTAGCTTGGTGTTTAAATTACTTAATTTCTCTGAAACTTTTACCTGTAGCTTGAGCTTCATATCTTGATTAGTGGCAAATTCGAAGTGTTGGACATTTGAGCCAAATAATTAATGTTTAAATGGAAGAGGGTTCTTTTTGTTTATCATTTGCTAATGAATTAAATGTTAATCACGGAAGATATAATTACATTCTTATCAAACTTAGCAAAAAAATTTCATGATCTCTCTTATTTTGATTCAAATTATAACAGGTAGTTTTATTTTCTTAATCAACTTTTTGTATTCAGAAAAGCATCAACAATTTAACGAAGTTCTTAAATGCTACACCTACTTCTCACTCAAGCACCCTTCTTTCCTATAATCATTGGCTTGATTGCAGTTTCTGGACTACAAAATGTCTAAACTGTTAGAAGAGGAACACATTTATTGTAACTAATTTTTGATCTTGCTTACTGAAACCAAAATTGAGAAAAAAAATTATAATGTCTTTTAAGATAACCCAAAACACTTAATGACCAGTGAAGTTTTTTTTCAGTGTAGTCTTTGATTTTGCACTGGGAAACATAACAACTAAATTATGCATAGCAGGACCCCAACCAATGTGTTTTAATATTCAATTATAGATGATTGCTGATCAGAATGCTGGAAGAACTCTGAATGCTGCAAGTGAATCTTTTACATTCATCTGATTAGACAGATGAGGGGTTAAGTTTAATGATTCAGTTGTAAATCTGCACTTCCAATGGTGTTCCATACCCTCTACTATTCTGAAATGTCAACTTAGATTATATCCTCAAATCTCTGGAGTGGGGTTTGAACCTATCAACTTGATTCCGAGCCTCCACTGACAATGGTGTTAAATTTTAAAACAACATTGTCTTTGATCTTCCAAATGCGCTTTTTAGTTTGTTACAACTAAAGTTCTCTGGCCAGTTGTTCAGTGGATGAGGCCGGCTCTCCTGCTGAGTCAACTGCTGTCTTGGATGACTTTTAGTAATCTATTAATTAGTTTTCTGATCTTCTGATCCTTCTGGTAATCAAGTTCATCTCCCAGATCCTTTCCTTATGTTCCATCATAATTTGTGCAATGCATCTGTTTCACATCACTTGACTCTTTTGTCTCCTCAGGATGTCTTGCAATATATCATACAGTTACCCAGACAACTAATGATGATCATTGGAGATAATTGTAAAATAATATTTCCACTCTCCTGGGCTTTTGTCCATTTGTGAAAAAACGGATTTATCTCAGCTGGCAAGAAATGTTTTATAAGTCATTCATTCTTTTAGATCTGGAATACCATCTTGATTTAATCATGCTTGTTGCATTGATGTCTTTCATAAAATACGTGTAAGTTTGATTTAGACTAAAACAATTCAATCCCACTATATTTTACTCAAAACAACTGAAGGAAAGCTACTAACTGTGACAGTTGAAAAGCATCAATTGTCTTCCTGCTCATCCAGCAACTACTGGTCATTAGCCTCATTAACATCCTGAATCCTCCTCCTGTAACGTCTTGTCGACATTGTTGCTAAAGCTTCCCACTTCTGCTTTAACACAAATCTCAATGATAAAGAAAGAGGAACATTTTATATAACACTTTCATGATTGCATGACATATCAAAGCGGTTATAGCCAATTTGTTCATAGTCAGCTCTGGCAAATGCTGCTTGATAATGGCCAGATAATCTGATTTGTCGATGGTGATTGAGGTACAAATAGTGTCCAGGGCAACTGGATAACGAGGAACATCAGCATATAAGCCCAAAAGCAGCTTGAGCCTGTTCCAGTGTCATTTTGTGAGCTGTTTCCGTATACCCATCATTGTTCCACATGTTTTTAAATCTTGGTTAAGCAAAGTCAATTAACCTCAGAATAGGGGGCTTTTGTAGAGTGGTAGTAGTGTCCCTATCTCTGGGGCAGAAGACCCACATTCAAGTCCTAGTTTCTTCAGATTGTACCACCACGTATATGAGCAGGTTGATTAGAAGTATTTAAGATTTTGACTCAGAATTTAAGTTAACTATTTATCTAGCATCAATTGACATTTACCAAGGAGAATTACAATCATCTGCCACCCTTTGTTTAAAGGAGTATTTCATTTTTGGCCTTGTTTCTGTACTTTGACTTCATTCTTCTCAAGATTCCCCAACAATGGAAGTAATTTCTCTCTTTAATCTATTTATTGCCCTAAATGTCTTTAAAAACTTTGATCATGTTACCATTTAATGTTCTAATTTGCATGGATTTCAAGCCTATCTTTTGTGATTTCTTCTTATGATGTAACTTTGGAGTCCAGGTATCATGTTGAGAGATTTGTAGTGCAATCTGTGCACACTGTATAGAGTGTACTGTACAGAACCACTCAAAAACTTGGAACTAAGGCTTTGTATAGCTAAAGCATGACTTCTATTTCCTTGTCTTTATATCTAGAAGATTGGAATATCAGCATTCCTTTAATCTTTTGATGAATTTCTATATCTGTTCATGGTATTCTGACATATACATCAGGATACTTATGTCTTTGTGAACCTCCAGCTTTTTGCCATTTATAATGTACTTTATTTGCCACAGTTTTCCCATTCATTTAATCTATTAGTGTCTGCTTGATAGCTTATGCTTTCTATTACAGCCCTTACTTGATAAGTAATTTTGTAAATGTAGCTTTCTGTTCCATCATCTCTCCAAAACACTGAAGTCTGAAAGTAAATTTCTTGAAGCTCATAATGTCTTATGCCTGAGGTATAGATCTTATGCTTCCTGTTAGTAAAATGGTTTAAATTCACGTTTTCTGATGAATGTCATTACGATGGGACCACATTTATCATATTTGGAGTAAGTGTTTCAAGATTTTTCAGTTATCCATAGTAACTTGTCAACTCCTGAAATCTATAAATGAAAGATGCTATATCTGTGTCATTCATGTTGATTTCTGTAACATCTAACATAAAAATGTTTAAATTCCAGTCAAACGAGTTCCAGTTCCAACAGCAGCTTCAGTTCAGTCCTGTTCTGCAGCATCAATGTCTCCAACAATTGCACTGGATACTCCACCTGCAACTGAACAGACACCAGAAGTGAGTGAAAACAAGAAAAAAAAAGACAAACCGGATAAGAAGCCAGACAAGAAAGGTATTTTGAGCAGTCTGTGTGCTATAATGTGATATTAAGGGCGGCACAGTGGTTAGCACTGCTGCCTCACACAGCGCCAGAGACCCGGGTTCAATTCCCACCTCAGGCAACTGACGTGGAGTTTGTCACGTTCTCCCTGTGTCTGCGTGGGTTTCATCCGGGAGCTCCGGTTTCCTCCCACAGTCGCAAAGATGTGCAGGCCAGGTGAATTGGCCATGCTAAATTGCCCATAGTGTTAGGTAAGGGGTAAATGTAGGGGTATGGGTGGGTTGGTCTTTGGCGGGTCGGTGTGGACTTGTTGGGCCGAAGGGCCTTTTTCCCCACTGTAATCTAATCTAATCTAAGATTAAAGTGTCGATTTAAAAACTTAGTTAAGTATTCACTAGATTAAAGACAAGTTAAAAGGAAAAATATTCAATGTTTATTGCACTTTATCACGTTGTTAGACACCCCAAAGAACAAGGAGAAGGAAAAGGAGAGGATGCGAAGATGTGGTCAAAGTGAACATTCTGGGAGGGGTTCTTAATTTGAGGACTGTCAAAGTTTAGGGAGGACTTCCAGAAGATCCTAATGTGTGAGTGAGTCACAAAGCACCAGCAGTAAATGGAAGAAGCAGGCAGCATGTGTGCAGATTGTATGCAAAAGTATTATGATAGAGGAGACCACCAACATAGTGGGTCACAATATTGGAGGGATTTGAAAAAGAGGAGGAAAGTTTTGAAATCCTGGGGCTTATAGATGTGATATAGGTTTTAGCCTCTCAACTCAGGATCATATCCTAAACCAAATAATTGACTTGAGCAAGCATTTGGAAGAATCAGCAACTAGAGAATGGAGTTTCTGGTAGAAGTTATAATAAAAAGATATTGGGTTTGTCGTTGTTAATCATGCAGAATAATGACAGTTGTGGATGATGGTAGCAAGATGAAACTGAATATAATCGAGCAGCATAGGGCGAAAGTGGCTCAGTGGTTAGCTCTGCTGCCTCACAGCGCCACGGACCTGAGTTTGATTCCACGCCTGGGGGACTATATGTCTGCGTGGAGTTTGCACATTCTCCCCATGTTTGCATGGGTTTCCTCCAGGTGCATTGGTTCCCTCCCACAGTCCAAAGATGTGCAGGTTAGGTGGATCAGCCAAGGGAAATGAAGGGTTACAGGGATAGGTTAAGGAGCTGGGTTTGGGTGGTTTGCTGGTCCGTGTGGACTCGATGGGTCAAATGGCCTGACGCACTGTAGGGATTTTATGATTCATAAGAGCTGCTTGGATTTAATTTGAGCAAGAGTATTTGCAACAACTGAAACTGGAATTTGAACAAACTTGACTTTGGTGTCAGGAAGTCTTGTAATGCAAACCAGGTATGGACTTTGAGCAGTGGAATTGTGTGGATTCTAAATTTATATGATACACTGATGTGCGTTGTGAATGCACCCTTCAATTCGTACTGATGCAAGGACAGATATCAGAATAGACATATTAGGAAGAAAGAACTGGATGTAGAGGCAGATATTGAGTACGAGCACATCCTGTTTGAGCAGTATGAGGTGTATCTAGAAATTACCTGCAAACCCAGTGAAGTTGTACACAGGACTACGTGCATGCTAAACTGCAGAGTTAAACCTTAATCCCATAACCACTGAATCAAACCAAAGCTCTGCAGTCTTGCCGCATGTAGCTTTCAATGACAATTAAATAACTAATGGGCCTCAATTGCGATGAATCCAAGCTTGAGAGTGTAAAGTGAAAGTGTTTTCCAACTTTTCACCCCCTTCCTGCGATCCTCATTATCACAGAAGCCTGTCGTCAGTCAGTTTGATTTATTGCACATGATATCAAAATACGGTTAAGAACACAAATAGTTATTGTGTTAAAGACTTGTGCGCTTGAACCAGCTGCATCATTGAGTGAACCTGTTCCAGTAGGGTTACGGCATCACTTCAGTGATTGACAGTAGACAGAACTCAAGTTCTGCCAGTAGGCAGGTAACGGACTCAATTGAATTTTCCACATTCTTTGTGAAGTGGGACAGTGGTCAGAAAATGGGGAGAATTGTCCAGGTAATTATGCAACTAATATTTGCTGAAATCATTCAACTCTAGGCTTCATTACAGCCTTTGCCCATTGTGAATTTCAGAGGTGTGGTGAACATATCTGACCTTGACCAAGGGTTGCATTGAGAACCCCTCGCAAAGTTGAAGTCAATGGTAATTGTAATAGGCTGGAGAATTTCTCTACTCTCTGGGGGCTTAACTGGTACAAAGAAAGATCATTGTGATTTTTGAAGGTCAATCATCTCAAGCTTTGATACTGCATGGCAGTATCTAAGAGAGAAACAATTTTTAGCTGCTTTCTCAATTCTGTAACATTATGATCCTTACAGTTATACAATATTCAGTCTTATTTGCAACTCTGTTCATCTCTGCGTGCCAAAAGACTTGGAAAATATCTAGGCTTGGGAGATGTATAATCTAGATATTGCTTGCCATTAATGTTAGGTAATATATTTCCAACAAGAGGGTCTAAGCACGTACATTTCATGTTAAGTGATGTTATCATCATTAAGTTCCCTGCTATTCTGCAAGTCACCACTGACCCAAAACTTCACTGAACCAGCCATATATAAATGTAATCGTGACAATAGCCGGGCAGAGGCTTGACTGGGAAATTTTGTCAATGACCTCACCACCTGTCTCAGCTTTTTCACCATCTACAAGAGACAAGTTGGGGATATGAAGGAATACTGTCAATTTGCCTGGATGAATGCGGTTCAAGCAATACTCAAGATCCTTGACATTATTTTTAAAAAACCCTGTTTGGTTTGTGCTGCAATCACCACCTGACCATAACCATGCCGTTTACGGGATGCACTACATTGAGGCAAAAAGGTTTCTTCAACAGTGTCTCCCAGAATTCTGATAGCTGTCACAGCAAGAAAGGGCAGCGGACATAGGAGATTCACGACTCTTCTGGAGGTCAAATGCCATTTTGAACTGGAAATAGTTTGCCTCTCCGAAAAATTATGTAGCAGCTTCTCATCAGGACTGTGTGTGTATTTTCACTCTGTGGACTGCAGTTATTCAGAAAGTGGCCCAACATCACGTTTAAAAGGCAACTAGGGATGAGCAACAAATGTCAGTCTTGTCAACAACACTGTCATCCTGTGAATGAATTTTTAAAAATCCTGCTGATTGAATACTTGGATAAGGAGCCTTGAGAGCCTTCTCTATAGAAATACATATATTGTGTGACTAGAGATAAAATTGTAATTCATTCCCTTTGTTCATAATAGATTCATACCAAAATTAAATAAATTTTATATTATTGTGCTTTAACATGTAAAAATTAAGACTCTGCTTGAAAATGAGTACAATATTCAATTTTTTAAAAAATTTGGCAATGTTTGTTTCCATTGGAGTACATTTTAAAATCCCGCCATTTATTTCTGTAGCATCCCCCCACCACCCCTAAGTCTCTCCACCCTCACTTTTATTGGAAATAATAATCCAGCTGGCACCAAAACAATGAGACTAAAGCTGTTGTTAATAGAATAGAAGAGGATCTTTATGTGGAGCCAGTTATCTGATGTGGAGCCAGAATTCCAGCATTTTAACAGGATATTGGGGGAATTCTTACTTGTTTCTGTAGTCAAATACAGATGTCCCAGATAGCTCTCAATTTGAAATAAAGAGGATAGAGATTGAATAGGAAACACATTTGTTGAATGTGCATGCAGCTGTATGTTGACAGTTTGTTCACATGGATACCAAATTGCATTGTTCTCTAATTTTGGTGCAAAACTAATGCACTGACTAGATTGCTTAACCGACATAGAGAGCACTGTTCCATACTGCTGCATTTAATTTGCTTAACAAAATGAGTAGCTAGTGGCTTTAGACTTTTGATATTCATGCAAATAAAATCTCTTTTTACATACATTAGATTAATGAATAAAAAACATTTCAAATGTTTGTAATCATTGAATTTTTCTTAAAAAGCCCTTGCAAACATTGGTTTTTATAAAGACTGTTAAGTTTTAATTCTATGCACAAATAAATAAATTTGGTAATGAATTTGTTTTCACTCATTAGAAACAGCATTTGGAAATAATGGGAATTAAAATTGTGTAACTACTTATAATATCTGGACAGGAGGTGAGAGGAGATATGTACCAAGGCCTTTTGTCAATTTACTGTTTACTTAGCTGTAAAAATAGGAAACACTAGGAAAGACTCAGTTACCATTTGTGCAATAATGGACTCTGTTTAAGTCAGCAAATGCACCACCAATCATTTTATGCACAAGATCCCATAGATAACAAATGAATTGTGAACAGTTCATTAGCTATTGAGTCTGTTGGTAGAAAGACGAATGTTTTATCAGGTCAGAGATCTCCCCTGTTACATAGAATGACATTGGTCAGGTAAACATAAAAGATTCATTGTGACTCAGTTTCATTTCTCTTGAGGGTGAAAAATTGTATTGACTAAAGTACAAGCCAAGATTATGTCCTTGAGTCCAAGAAAGTGCTGCAAAAAGTTTACATTCACAGCTGAAGAGAAGTGCAGGAAATTAGTTTCAAATCCTTAATCGCAGTTAGTATGATGAGCACTATATAAATTATTTATTCTCACTGAAAGCTGTTCAAGGCCATATGTTTCATAATTCACATCCACAAATTTGTGAAAAGTTTCATTTCATGTATCTAACCATGTTTGGGAGAACATAATCTAAGAAGTCTTTGTTCATGTCCTGCTGTTCAACTATTCTGTCCAACAGTCAGCACAGAGACTAACTACTTCCAGAGGACAAACTTGGTGCACATGAAGTTTGCCTCTCTCAAGCATACAGGAATTAAAGTCAGATAGCATTATAGGACTTGCTGATGGAACTTGTCTGTGGGTTATTGTTAATATTACCTCCTTGCTGGATTGTTCTGAGTGTATTGGTTCTGTGTTAGACAGGGAGTCCTCATGTGATGTGAAATCAGGGCAGCTAGGGACAGGCAATAAATCCTGGCCCAGACAGCAATGCCCATATGCAGTGAGTAAATGAAAATAAAAGCTTTTCAAAGACAGGAGAAATTAGGTCAATAATTGTCTTGAATTAACGTCAAGACATAAGTGTATATTCCACAGAAATTGGTAATATTTCCAAGAATTATGAAGATTTTGGGGTGGGGCATGTGGAAAACACCTGTACACATGTCTCAATCATGCTGTCTGGAACTGCTGGCTAACAGTCAGAAAACAGACATTTTGTGAAGAATTTCCTTTGCCGTATGAAGTTAATCAACTTCCAGTTGCTGACATTGTGAATGGGAAGAAAGACCCATAAATCACAGCTGAACTTGGAACAATGTTGGATGATGATGCTTCATGGAGGAGATTAATTACTTTTAATTTTATAGTATTCTCCTGAGCCTTACCTCGTCCTCAAAGCTTTAACTAATCTTATAGTCATGTCCTCAGAATGCATTGCCAAGGCCAACTCTGTGTATTGTGACTTTTCGAGAACTGAAGGTTTTTTTTCTTTAGTGTTCTAATTGGCCATCTTAACCTGAAATATTAGCTGTTTCTCTCCGCAGACGATGTCTAACCTGCTGCAAATTTGCACCATTTTCTGTTCTTATTTCTGATTTCCAGCACCCATAGCACTTGTTTTTGGGTTGGGGATTTTTTTTCATTGGCTTTTTGTTTGTATTTATAATGAGCCTGAAACTATTAAGTGTTCCTATTGGAATTTGAACTATATTAACGATATGACTGGTCATATCTCATCTTTGCAGTAATTATCTATATTTTAAAAACTTTTCTTTTTGCAGGTGACTGTATAAAACATTTAGAATTATCTGTTGATTTTAAAATTTCTATTAACACACAAGAACCCCCATAGTGATTTTGTTTGCTCCTTATGATTGCTGTGCCACATTTTAGTTCCCACGCCTATTAAGGGCTTGAATTCAAATTAAAATTTGGGTGGGCTTAATCTGCTTCCTGATAACTGGTCAGCTGTGGTGTGTTTTTGGAAGGCATTCAATTTTGAAATGTAAAGCTCTTGTGGTTTAATATTTTATTTGAATTTGAGTGTGGTGCAATGTTTGGCTCAGGGCTTCCCAAACTGTGGGTCATAACCCCTGTGGGGTTGCCAAACAAAGGTTTGGGTGCACACGCTGTCAAAACAAAGGTGAGTGCCATGGAGCTTTTTTTTTAGCTGAGTGTGTGCTTGGCCAAACTACCTGATTTGTGTGGCAGAAAAGTGGAAAAGTAGCTAGTATTAGATTTAAAAACTGCAGAAAACAAAATTTGGCACTGCATTTCCGACAAGCCTACACTGATAAGCCTTTCTCTACCCCCCCACCCAAACACACATACACAAGTCCTCCAGTGCTATCACAGGTCTCCACCAATCCTGGTCTCGTTTCCCATCCCCTTCACCCTCCTCCTAATCTCTCAAGCCTCTTTCCGTAGCTGTAAACTATTCTTTAAAGGACTAGGAACATGGCAAATTTCCAGCTCCACAATGGGGGTTATGCAAATAAATTTGGAAAGGGCTAGTTTATTTTTATTTTCTTATCTCTCAAAATAAATAACTTGGTGTTCTATCATGTTATCATCCTTAGCAAAGGTTGTAATTTTTCATGTCAAGCATGCTTAAGTTATTAAAATATTTGTTTTACAGTGCTCCCCATTTATGAACTGGAAATGTTTTGTTGTAACATGTATAAGTTAGCAAGTGTTCCCTTAGAATGATAAATACTTCCATAATGTGAATAATTATTTGCAAATTGTCCGTGTGTGTGTGTGTTTGTGTATCAATTTGTAGAAAAATTATGACTATATTCTTCTAATTTATTAACAAGTACTTTGGACAAGATGTTGATGTTGGTGAGTAGAGGAGGGTGAAAAATGAGTTCATATAATGTTTACAGTGGAAAGAGTTGAATTGAATTGTTCATTTCAGCTGAAAAGTTGTTTTCAATTCTTGGATAATTAAGGATGACAGTCCGTACACTTACAAACAAAATAAATTTCTCTGCCGATATAGTTGTCATGTTTTACTGATTTGTTATAGAAGACACTTTAGTTATGAAAAGGTATTATATGGTATCAGTATTCAGAAGGTTCAAGTAGATAGCTTTTTTGCAAACAAAATAAATTTCACTCCTGGTTGAAATGTTGACAGTGATTCTTCTTGAATTTGAAGGGGAGAAGAAACAGACCACAGGAGGTGGTGATGATTCCAAACCAGTTGACATTTCTCGTTTAGACCTGCGTATTGGACGTATTATCACTGCTAAAAAACACCCTGATGCTGATTCACTCTATGTGGAAGAGGTTGATGTTGGAGAAGAAAAGTCAAGAACTGTTGTCAGTGGACTGGTGAACCATGTGCCCATAGAGGAGGTAATCTGACTAAAAGCACTGCAATACTAGAAGTCAATTGTATTAAGATTGTCCTGCATTAATTCCTGTAGCTGAACTGTTTCTACATTAGCTAGGCAGCAACCATTATGGTTAGCTGGGTATAAAGTTTCATAAAAGTCTAATATTTAATAAATAATGCTTTGTTATTTTGTCAGGCAGCAGGTGGGCTTAGATAGTTGAACAAATGCAATTAAGTCGATATGAGCTTGAATTTTCAGCTTAAATTTGAACAAGTCTAAAGTGGGGTGGGGAGGGTTGCACAATAAAATGTTTTAAATCCCTCTGTTGTTTTTCTTCTTCATTTCTGATGTTCAATTGAAGTGCATTCCTATTTTTTCAATGTTACTGTTTCCATTTGAGTTCATTCCTTTTCTTATTGGCATAGTGCAATGTTTTAACCGAACGTTGCACTGTTTGATTTTATAGGTCACTTCGCAAAACAGTGTTAGCTAAGTTTGCTACAACTAGCCTGTCTATGAATACAAACTCCTACGCATTTGCTTCCTTGAGAAAGTGAACCAACCTTGGATTTGACTCAGCTGTTTAATGCAAGAGATAGTTGAGCTGGAGTCAATAACCATAGTCATTCTCTTTAAAAGTTTGGGTCAGACTGTAGCTTAAGAAAGGAAGGAATTGTCCAGTAATTGTTTTATCCTGCTCAACTAAATCCTCAAATTATTCTCTCAATTATAAAGCAGACTTTTATGTGCAGAACAAAATCTAGAGCACAACAGGCAACTGAAATTTACTAATGCATCAGTAATGCGAATTACTGCTTTAATCTTCTGCAGGTCCTTTTGGTTCTGCTGGTACTACCCTTGTTATATTTTATAGTGCTTGAAATTACTAGTATGTGTGGTACCATCTATTTGCAGATAGATCTTCAACATGGAGAAATTGTTTTTCAGTACTTACCAGTTTGTTCCACTTTATTTCACATGTTTTACATTGTCTGCAGATGTGCTGTTGTAAAAGAAGAAATCCAAAACACATGCTCAGCAAGTTTGTGCTGGATATGTTTGTCTTTGAAAAATCTGTAATTCTGATAATAGCACACTCTGAAATCTTCTCTTTATTGTGTAATTATAATTGACTGTTCTAATTTCATTAATTAAAACTAGAAATTATGTCCTCAGGATTCATTTTATGTGCAGTAAGCTTCTTAGATTTCTTTATTTTGTCAAGAAATTCATGTATTCTGGAAAGAGTTCAGAGGCTTCTAAACTAAAAACTGTCAATCATTTCTGATTAGTGGCACAATAATCATGTATATTTTTATCCTCCCGTTGAGCCGGTGCTTACATATTTTCCACCCATAAGTCTCCTGAAAGTGCCAACTTTCTCACGCACAAATAAGTTTTGTCAGAAACAGATGCACATCAAATTGAGAGAATCTGTCAGTTATTTTTCTTCTGGGTATCTATTCGCAATAGTGCTGACAGATCTTTTGTAAAGGTGTTGAATGTTTAATTGTCTGTGATAGTTATTTGTTGTGGTCAAGCATCAGTGGTGATCCTTGCTTCACAGGCATGATATAGCCAACTTCCTTGCATTAACAGCACTGTCTTTTTTTCGTGGCAAAATCCACACAATGCGCTACAAATTAGTTCATCCATTGGAAAAACTTGCTTTGCTCTGTTCTGCACTAATAATTATCTCTTCCCTTATATAGGCAAGCAGTGCTTAACTATTTAATCATGTACAAGGAATGTATTGAATTTTGTTGCTTCAAGCAGCTCTTCTGAACCTATAGTGTATATTTCGGATGAAATTATTTGGCTTTGACTGCAGCAAGCTTGATTGTGCTCTTTGCTTGCCTCTGTATGATTTCTCAATATAGTTAGAGATATTTTCTAATCAACTTATTCAGAGATATCATTACACCCCACTGGAGGAGTTTGGACTTGAATCCAGACAGCTTGGTTCAGAGATAGGGACACCACCACTGCACTACAAGAGCCATCTCTCAATTTAGTTTGATATGCTGAGACTCTATCAGTTTCACATGACCCAACCAGTGCTAGAAAGCCAAGTGATTGTCTACCTTTGGCTCACTGTATCTATGCCTGTGGTTTTTGTGTTTTGCAATATTACAGTAGATTTCCGATATGGCTTTTTGATGTGGATTAAGTTACTGAATGCCACCAATATCCATGGCAACTAGTTGGACTGATCCTGTCTTGGGTTAGCTCTGTTTCCCAATCTTACTCAGGGCCTTAACAACTACACAAGTTGTTGTTCAATCATTTCAGCATTGTTTCCTGCTATATAGGGGGTCCCTGATAAATGAACATCCGACCTTTGAACGCTCGTTTTTAGGAGTGCAATCCAAAACAGGGGTTTATATTTAAACACCTGAAGTGCGAACATTCTCTGTACTTAGGAACATCTGCTTTACATTGTCCTGCATTGTATTCTAACTTGTGTATAAATTGCCTTGCAAGTGGGCTCCAGGACAGAATATGTTCACAACTCAGGGACTGCCTATAATTCTCTAGATCTCCTTTCTTGCAGCCCAAATGTATCAACTAGGCATATTGATGGCCAAGGTACCCCTCTTATCCCTAAAATAGCATAACCAAAGAGAGGGTAAGCAGGCCATTCAGCCCATCATATGTTCTGGCATTAAGTGAGATTGTGGCAGAATTTTATCAAAATCTATCCATATGCTTTAATTCCTTATCATTTTGTACCTTTGTCTCGCAATGATTAGAACATAAAACATAAACCATTACAGTGCAGTACAGGCCCTTCAGCCCCTGATGTTGCGCTGACCTGTGAAACCACTATTCCATTTTCATCCACATGTCTATCCAATGACCATTTAAATGCCCTTAAAATTGGCGAGTCTACTACTGTTACAGGCAGCTCATTCCATGACCTTACTACTCTCTGAGTAAAGAAACCACTTCTGACGTTTGACCTATATCTTTCACCCCATTTGTCACCTCTCAGCCCAGCTCTGCAGCTTATCTTATCTAAGTCCCTCTGTAATCTGTAACATTCTTCTGCACTATCCACAACTGCACCTACTTTAGTGTCATCTGCAAATTTACTAACCCATCCTTATATACCCTCATTCATGTCATTTATAAAAATGACAAACAGTGAGAATGTGCATCATTCCACAGAGAAATCTGAATTCTTGGATAATGACAGTTAAATACTTAACAAAACTGATGAGACTTCTATCCTTCCAGAGATGCTTCGGAAGGAGGATACCAGCGCATCTGAGTATGCAGTGCAGCAGCTGCAGCTACAGGCTAGGTGAATGCAACATTCTTTGCTGCTTCTGCTCCAGCTCCGCTGTTGAATGTAACAAAGCTGTCTAGCTGTTTTGATGTTAGCTTGATCAGTGAACCTTCATATCCCTTAAATTATTGAAAGTCAAGGTAAAGCTCAATGTGGTTTAATGTCCATAGGAAGGCCACTGACAAAAAGGGCACTGACCTCCTCTTCACTGTTGTTAGCTGCTTCACTTTTCATGCTCATGACTGGGGAGCTGATTGAATCTGTTGGATCAGGTTGTAGAGGGGCAGGCCGTGGCCCAAAGGTATGCTTTACCTGTGAATGGAGAAACTAGAGATGTTAACTGCTAAAAGTATCTTTGCATTTCCTCTCTCATTCCTTCCTTGCCAAGGTGGTTATCAGTATGAAGACAGTCACACATTTAACTACACTAAATTGTGTCTGCCTATTTCAACTGTCTTTGAATTCTTGAAGTCTGTTACTCTGTTCACTATTTATGACATTATCAAGTTTTATACAATCCATAAACTTCTAAATTGTACTGCCTAAACAATTCAGTCAGTTTTATAAAACAATAATGGTCCTAAAATCAAACTCTGGGATACCTCATTCAGGTTATTCAAAAATTATTTTCCTTAAACAAATTGATGCTTTGCTAATGTGAAAGCTGTCAGGAAAAGTATTTCAAATGTCTGGAGCAGCAAGAAAACAACAAAATGTTTCCCGTATTTTAGCAATTGAAGAGGCAGTTTCAGTTCAGATTTAAATCTCAAAAATGAGTGGGAAACAAATGTTGCATATTTTGAAATGTTCTCCAAATGAAACTT
The DNA here is from genome assembly GCF_047496795.1 of Chiloscyllium punctatum. NCBI lineage: Eukaryota > Metazoa > Chordata > Chondrichthyes > Orectolobiformes > Hemiscylliidae > Chiloscyllium > Chiloscyllium punctatum. The sequence goes on from NC_092752.1 coordinate 12,457,521, forward strand.
CCCAAATAAAACAATCTGAATTACAGTGACAACTTTGGTGAGATCAATACTCTTTGAATTTGCAATATGAAGGGGACCAATGAAGTCTTAACAATAATTAACAGAATTTAAGCAGCTCAGCCTCAAGTTCTGATATGCTCTAAAATTTTAGCGAAGCATCAAACTCAAAATGCACTATCCTTTTTGTGAACACTTTGTATTAAAACCACAGCAGCAAAGATATTTTAATACAATCATTTTAATACTCTCATCTGGCTAAAGCATGATCACTGGCCCAACTGTTTTGGTTTAAACAGGCATTGTAGAATTTCAAACAAATCAGGGGCTCAAGACACTGAATCAATTTGTTTTTAAGGTTACAAGTTTGATAATTTTAAAAAGGACAATTTCAGTGTAAAAACAAAATCTGCCCCACAGCTCACAAAACACATTGAATTGAGATCCTGATTCAAACAAGGCAAAACAGTTACTTAAAAGGATTTTCTGAACTAGGATTTTAACAAACCAAAATTTTTAAACATCAAACACACTCCGCATGGCACAATTTACATTGAAACGTTCCCTTTTCAACCCAAGTATTAGTACAGCCTTAATTTAAGTGTTTTCCTTTTTTTTGTATTCTGTCTCTGGAATTACACTTATAAAAAGAGAAAGCCCTCACAGCTGACCACAAGGCGCCACAATCCAAGCCACTGTCTTCCCCCAGAGCCTCAAAGTTCACCACTCAGGGACTTTAACCCCTTTCTCACTTTACTCCTCATGGGTGCTTGAATCCCACTTAAACGCAGAGAACCCTAATCCCACTTAAGCGCAGAAGGCTGGAAGCTCAAATCAACTCATCCCAGGGGACTCTAACCCCATTACCATCCACTGGTCAAGCCCTGATTTTAAGATTAAGTCCTCTTGTCTTAAATCCCCTCCTTCCAGCAGTGGAATTAGTTTCGTTATCTTGCCCATCTCATTTTTTTAAATCCAAGTGCCAAAAACATAAATCAAATCATCCTTATGCTTCCTTCTTCAGGCAGATAATATAAATCTGTTTTTGTAATTCCCTGCTCAGAATCTAATCCATGAAGTCCTCATAACATTTTGGGGAATCCTTGTTGCATCTGTCTACAAAAGCTTGTGTTTATGTAGTACTTTTAACTATAGTTACAAGCGCATCTTCAACCAATCTTTGTCTCGGCACCACGTGAACAAATAGGGCAGTTGACCAAAGAGTTGGGCATAGATGTAGGTTTTACAGGAGGAGAAAAGTGGAGCAGTTTTGAAAGGAAATTCTAGTGTTTAGGGCCTCACTAGCTGACAACACGACTGCTAATAGATTGATTTAAAATACGGGATATATTCTTTCCAAGGCCATTATATTCTTTTTGTAAGATGCAGTGCCCAGGATTGTTCACAAATCTCCAAATATGGATATCTAGGGCTTTATATACTACAACAAAATTGCCTCTTATATTTTTCAATCTCTAATGCAATGTTTATCTTTACAATTGGCCAAATATGGGTGACTTGGGTTTTAATGACCTTTGCACATTGACTCCTTCATTTCTTGCCTCTGCACTATTGCTAGCAAATTTTCAATGAGGTACAAGAACAATCTAATTCCTTAGAAATTTAAAATTTTAACAGATTTTTAAAAATTGTAATCTTAATGTTTTTCTGTTACTTAAAAAAAAAAGTTTTTCAAACACCTTAGACAGATTTTGTAAGATTTGTTGTTTTTACAGATGCAGAATCGACTGGCCATCATGCTATGCAACCTTAAACCAGCTAAAATGCGGGGAGTTGTCTCGCAGGCTATGGTGATGTGCGCAAGTTCACCAGAGAAAGTTGAAATCTTAGACCCACCAAGTGATGCTGTTCCTGGCGATAGAGTAACCTTTGAGGGCTACCCTGGTAAGTAGATAATCCATATAATCACAATATGTAGTCTTAATACTTAGCAAAAGCAATTCGGACTGAACAGGTCATCTGTGAACCTGTAGTTGGTGTCCTGTGCATTGAAGAGTATTGATTGGCATGCTATTAAAATCAGAATTTTGACTTTTGGTGTAGATATTGTTACATCCAACATATTGCCTTCGGATTTGCAATGGATGTCATTTAGATGACAGTCAACTAAAACAAGTTTTCCACATGTCTATTTGGAATGATTGTATGGCAATCTTGGAACTGCAGAAATGAAAATTTGAAACTGGTGTGCTTATAATTACCAATTATCTATGATGCCAGATGAGACAGCTGCATTTGTTACAATCTGGTTAGGAATAAATAAAGTTTTTGTTCAAAATCGATAAAATTTAGACTTCCAGGTACCTAATCAAAGAATAAAACCACAGAGTTCCATACTTTTGAATAAACAACATCAACTTTACTATACAAAGTTAGAACAGAGTAATGTAGACTGTGTTTATATAGAGTTTTTGAGTTAGTAACAAGCCTAAGTTAATAATTAACTTCAGGACACAGAAAACCTCCGAAGTATTTCTGTAGCCATTGTGATTTGTGTTAAAGCGGTTTTTGAGGGCAAGCTTTAAAATCAATAGATTTTTGTGTATATTGGTAGGGTTTTACAACTACCTCTGGAAGATCAGGAGAGTTTTAACACTTAAGTGGAACACCCATAGTTTAAAGAGGGTTGTTTTAAAATTTTACTATGAGTTTTCAGCAGTCCTGTGAAGCTCTTCAGTGTTCCTGAGAAGGGAAGGACACGGTGAAACTAGATTATATTAGAATAAAGAGTGAATAATAGTGCTAGACCAGAAGTGTTTGGATAATATCCTGCAGATGTTACTTAAAATTGAATATGTTTAAACTCAGATGTATAATAGCTCAAGGAAGAGCTATATGCAGTTCCAGTCTTTACGTCAAAGTTACAAGTGTCTTAAACCTTTTGAGATGTTACAGACAGGGTCTCTGGTATGACTGCTGTATAAGTCATGTTTTTGAGTACTATACAAAGCATGCTTTGGGGTACTGTACTTAGGGGTGTGTTTTGGGTAGTGTACAAAAGCTATTATTTTTCTTCAATTTGTAAAGGAGTGGCTTGGAATTAGTGGCATTAATGTTTACAATATATTTTAAAATCTTTGAATTTGTATTTTTTGGTTTATTCTATTTTATCTTTATTTCTTAATAAATTTCAGGTTGTATTGTTAAAGCAAATTATGCAGCAGTGTGCTTTAAAGAAGCAACCACTTAGTTAAAATCAGAACAAAACAAAATATCATATATCAAGCCAGTTTTCAAAGTCAGAAGTCATATGACACCAAGTTATAGTCCAACAGGTTGATTTGAAATCACGTGTTTTTGGAGCATGCTCTTTCTTCAGCACTCCAAAACTTTGTGATTTCAAATAAATCTGTAGTACTATAACGTGGTGTTGTGTGACTTCTGGCTTTGTCCACCCCAGTCTAACACCGGCATTTCTAAATCATGGCAGCCAGTTTTCAGTGTGGGAGCTGAGTTGTCCAGTAATAGCATCAGCTGTATCATAACAATAGTAAGCAATCTATATAATATATTTATAGTTTTACTAGAACATACAGTTAACATGAGGTAAACATGAATTAACAGGTAAACTGATTGAACACATCACAAATTGAACTTTAAATGGCAGATACAAGTGAGAGCAATTCCACAATTGTTTCAGCATTGCAATCCCAATGAGAGTCGTAAAAAAGTCATTTAAAATCTTCATCTCCCTCATGAAGAATTCCAACCTCCTTCAGAACTAATTTGATCCGCAACTAACAGTGTGTTTGCTCCACTTCGGTTCCACAGACAATATCCTCATCCAAAACGCATGTGATGCCAGACATTTTTCAAGCCACTGTGGTAAACATTACCACCTGCTCTGACTACTTTTGAGCTAGAGTCACATTGTTTTGAATGGATATACACCAGCTTCTCAGCTATGCTCTGGCCAGCTTCTGCTCAATTCCCAGCTACGTAACTTCTCCTATGACTGTGTCCGTCTAAGTCTGCAGTCCAGCTTGTCTAGCTACTCTGAGCAGAAGTCTACTGCTTATGGGCAGTCCTTTGTCTGTATGGAGCCAGCTAAGTGCAATACTTAAGATTTGTGGAATTGCTTTCTCTCGCACTAACACCGGGCTGCAGTCTCTGAAGTAAAATTTACATTGATTAGTACTTCAACAGGCACTTGAACTGTCTGGAGTGATCTGTTTAATCTTTCCAAGAGAGCCTTGCCTTTATTACAAGGCAGAATCCTGCAGCAAGTAACTTAGATTAGAATCCCTACAGTGTGGAAACAGGCCCTTCGGCCTAACAAGTCCACACTGACTCTCCAAAGAGTAACCCACCTAGAACCATTTCGTGGGCGGCACAGTGGCACAGCAGTTAGCACTGCTGCCTCACAGCACCAGAGACCCGGGTTCAATTCCCACCTCAGGCGACTGTCTGTGTGGAGTTTGCACATTCTCCCCGTGTCTGCGTGGGTTTCCTCCCATAGTCCAAAAATGTGCAGGTTAGGTAAATTGGCTATGCTAAATTGCCAGTAGTGTTAGGTGAAGGGGTAAATGTAGGGGAATGGGTCTGGGTGGGTTGCGCTTCGGCGGGTCGGTGTGGACTTGTTGGGCCGAAGGGCCTGTTTCCCTAATTTCCCTCTGACGAATGCACCTAATACTATGGGCAATTTAGCATGGCCAATCCACCTGACCTGCACACCTTTGGACTGTGGGAGGAAACCCACGCCGACATGGGGAAAATATGCAAACTCCACACAGACAGTTGCCCGAGGCTGGAATTGAACCTGGTTCCGTGGCACTGTGAGGCAGCAGTGCTAACCACTGAGCCATCGTGCTGCCCTTTGACTCCTGACTCGTCAGAACCATCTACAAGACATAAGTCAGGAGAGTGATTGAGTACCTCTCACTTGCCTAGATTATGTACTTTTGACAGCACTCAAGATTTTTGACATAGTCCAGGATTAGGGCAGTAGATGCATGGAAAGGCCACCACCTGCATGCTTCTCTCCACACATCTCACCATCCTGATTTGGAAATGTATTGCTATCCCTTCAGTATCACAGGGTCAAAGTCCTGTAACTCCACCACTAAAAGCAGTCTTGTTGTACATGTACCAAATGGACTGTGGCAGCTCAAGAAGGCAACGTACCACCATCTTGTCCAAGACAATTAGTGATGGGCAATAAATGTTGGCCTATCCATTCATTCCCATGACCCATGAATGAATAAAAAATATTAAATGTAATGAGTGGTGGTAGTTTGTTTCCATGATAATTTTTACAGGATGCTGGCTAACACAGCACAAATGGTGCAAAAAAAGTGCAATTAGTCATGCTATGGATTATAAATATTCTCAAAGGTATCTGATTTTGCATTTTCTGATGACATAAGTCAGTCTAGATACAAAAATGCAGAGCAAACTGCACTGTTATGTCCCAATTGTGTTTAGTTGTGGAACAGTGTTACAATTTGAGTTATCACTGGAAACCCTGAACTGAATCCTTTTGGAAATTCATTGCCAACTACTTTGCACTTTTGGTATTTTCCCACAAAAGTACAACTCTACTGTCTACTTTTTGAGCATACAAAAAAATGTACGATAATAATTTCTATCCGTCACACAGGCACATCTCATGAATTGACCTGGCATGCTTAATAAATGGATATTCCTCTAAGAACAGGCAGGATGTATGCTGAGAGTTGCAGCAGCGTATTGTGAATCTCTCGAGTTAATTTTCCTTTTGGAAGATTGCATGAAGTCAAACTTAAAGAATCTTGCTTCTGGAAAATATTAAGTTTGGTACATATTGATCCTTTTTCTAACGTTAAAAAAGCAGGGTGGAACTGCAGAGGGATGAAGTCCTATTATGGAGGAAGGGCATATGACTCAGATTGTAAGCAGAATTTAATCTCCGCACTTCGTGTGTGGAGGCTCACAATATTAAGTGTCTATCAGGCACTTAAATGGCCAGTCACTTTCATAGCCCCCAGTACTGCTGCTGGATCTCTGTTTAAGCAACAACCAAATGAATTATCACTTGGAAATCTCATGAGGTTCCAGAGGTGCTTCAGTAAAGTTAATTTTGTTGCCTAGCTTAAAGCTGTACATTGGGATGCAATAACAAACTTAATTACTGTGGTACATGAGTGCTATAGTATTAGAATCTTTTCCCATATAGCTAAGGTATTTGAATAGAATTGCCGAATGTAGAATCTCTCAAGAAAGGCTTTTGGGGAAATGTATTTTACCAATATCAGTATTTGTATCTGTTTAGGTAAAGGGTAGTACCAATCAATCTATAGAGGAAGGGGCAACCTAATGTGAATCAAAAGATTGGAAAATGTTCAAATCAAACTAAACTACTTGTTTAGGTGTTTGATAAGGTTCCCCATAGTAGGCCCATTCAGAAAGTAAGGAGGCATGGGATACAGGGAAACCTGTCTGTCTGGATACAGATTTGGCTGGTTCATAGAAGAATGTGTGATGGTAGCTGGAAAGTATTCAGTCTTGAGCCAGGTGACCAGTGGTGTTCCACAAGGATCGGTTCTGGGTCCTCTGCTCTTTGTATTTTTATAAATGACTTGGAGAGGAAGTAGAAGGGTGAGTTAATAAGTTTGCCGATGACACGAAGGTTGGTGGAGTTGTGGATAGTGTGGATGTCTGTTGTAGATTGCAATGGGACGTTGGCAGGATGCCGATCTGGGCTGATAAGTGGCAGACTGAGTTCAATCTTGATAAGTGTGAAGTGATTCAGTTTGGAAGGTTGAATTTGAATGCAGAATATAGGGTTAAAGACAGGATTCTTAGCAGTGTGGAGGAACTTGGGGTTGTACATTGGGGTCTTGGGGTCAATAACCATAGATCCCTCAAAGTTGCCACCCAAGTTGATAGGATTGTTAAGAAGGCACATGGTGTGTTGGCTTTCATGAACAGGGGGATTGAGTTTAAGAGCCATGAGGTTATGCTGCAGGTCTGTAGAGTCCAGGTTAGATCACACTTGGAATATTGTGTTCCATTCTGGTCGCTTCAAAGGAAAGATGTGGAAGCTTTAGAGAGGGTGCAGAGGAGATTGACCAGGATGCTGTCTGGACTGGAGGGCATGTCTTATGAAGAAAGATTGAGGGAGCTAGGGCTTTTCTCATTGGAGCAAAGAAGGATGAGAGCTGACTTGAAAGAGCTGTACAAGATGATAGGCATAGATAGGATGGATAGCCAGAGACTTGAGGGGGTATAATTTTAAGATAATTGGAGGAAGCTTTAGGGGAGATGTCAGAGGTAGGTTCTTTAAACAGAGTGTGGTGGGTGCGTGGAATGCATTGCCAGCTGTGGTAGTAGATTCAGATAAATTAGGGACATTTAAGCAACTCTTGGATAAGCACATGGACATTAATACAATGAAGGGTATGTAGGTTAGTCTGATCTTAGAGTAGGATAAGAGGCAAGCACAACATCGAGGGCTGTAAGGCCTGGACTGTGCTGTACTGTTTTATGTTCTTTGACAGGATAGAATGTGTGACCCTCACACTGTCCAACAGCACATGGACTGCATCAGTTCAAAAAATCAGCTCACCACCATCTTCTCAAGTGTAACTGGGAATGGGCAGTACATGCTGGCCAGCCAGGAATTTATTCCCAGGGAATAAATAGTTTCCTAAAATCTCCCATTTTTTAGAAGTTCATCACTTTTACTTTCATATAGAAACTGAATAATGCATCAGAATTTTCCTTTTCAGTGACTGTAGCCTGTTCTCCTGAACCATTTTAAATTTCAGCATTGCTGTTATGTACCTTTAGTAACTTTTGCATATGTGGAGCTGTAATAACTTCATTTCTATATGAAAATTTTAAGCTTCATGTGTATCTCAATATATTTTATGTTCCTCCTCTTCAGGTGACCCTGACAAGGAGCTAAATCCAAAGAGGAAAGTATGGGATCAAATTCAGCCTAACCTCAGCACTAATGAGGAGTGTGTTGCTACATACAAAGGGACGCCATTTGAAGTGAAAGGAAAGGGAGTTTGCAAGGCCCAGACAATGGCCAATAGTGGAATCAAATAACTTGTATGTCTATGCAGTGGCAATAAAGGTGAATATTGCAAAAAAAAATCACAATAAATACTTGAAAGCATTCAGTGGTATGATATTCCTTTTGTTGTTTGTGTGTATCTGGAAAATATATATTTGCACGCTGTGACTTAATTTGCATACCATGGATGCTCTGATTGTATCTGAAGTATTCTGTAGTATAATCATTATGAAATTTATTTAGAATTAATTTCCTTCAGTGAGAAAGGCATGATGGAATCAATTCAGTACACTTCATTATCTGTCTTTAAAAGTCTGTATGTGCTCCAGTTCGAAAGGAAATAATTTTGCTACCTCAGCTCCAGAAAATTATATTAAGGATTCCTTGCATCCAATCTGGAGGGGCACCAATATCCTGGGTGGGACATTTGCTGGAGCTCTTTGGGAAGTTTTAAACTAGGTTGTCAGGAGGGTGGGAACCTGAGCTACAGATCAGATGATGGAGTAGGTAGTGAACAGCCAGGTACAGATTGCAGTGAGTCTGTGAGAAGGACTAGGTATTTGATAGGGCAAAGGTGCAGTCAATGTGATGGGTTGAAGTGTGTCTATTTTAACGCAACAAGTATCAGGAATAAGGATGATGATCTCCGAGCATGGAGCTATGATGTTGTGGCAGTTATGGAGACTTGGGTATCACAGAGCAGGAACGGTTGTTGGATGGTCCAGGATTTAGATGTTTCAAAAGGAATTGGGGGGGGTTGGTGGGGGAGTAAAAGAGGTGGAGGAGTGGCATTGCGAATCAGGGATAGTATCACAGCTGCAGAAAGGGAGGTCGGTGAGGAAGGTTTGTCAGTATGGGGAGAAAGAAGAAGCAGTCACTTCCTTGGGAGTTTTCTACAGGCCTTCTAATAGCTACAGAGACACTGAGAAACAGATTGGGAAGCTGATTTTGGAAAGGTGCAGAAGTAACGGTTGTTGCCGTGGGTGATTTTATCTTCCCTAATATTGACTGGAACCTACTTAGTTCAAATAGTTTGGATGGAGCAGTTTTTGTCAGGTGTGTCCAAGAAGGGTTCCTGATGCGATGTGTGGATAGGCCAACTAGAGAGGAGGCCATATTGGATTTGGTGTTTGACAATGAACCATGCCAGGTGCCAGATCTCCCGGTGGGAGAGCTTTTCAGTGATAGTGATCACAGCTCCCTAATCTTTACTATACTCATGGTGAGAAAGGAACAGACAGTTTGAGAAAGTATTTAATTGGGGGAGGAGGAATTAGACTGCTATTAGGTGGGAACTTGGGCACCTAAATTGGGAATGCACGTTCTCAGAAATGCATGACAGAAATATGGAGGCTATTTAGGACACACTTGCTGATAGTACTGGACAGGTTTGCCCCACTGGGGCAAAGAAGGGTTGGTAGATTGAAAGAACCTTGGGTGGCAAGGGATGTGGAACATCTAGTCAAAAAGAAGAAGGAAGCTTACTTAAAGATGAGGCATGGATCAGACAGGGCTCTGGAGGGTTACAAGGTAGTCAGGAAGGAATTGAAGAATGGACATAGGAGTGCTAGAAAAAACTTTAGCTTGTAGGATTAAGGAAAACACTAAGGCATTCAACACTTATGTGAGGAACAAGAGGCTGGCCAGAGTGAGGGCCTATCAGGGATAGTGGAGGGAACTTGTGTCTGGAATCAGAAGTAGGGGAGGTCCTTAATAAATACTTTACTTCAGTAGTCACTACTGAGAGAGAGCTTGATATTTCTGAGGACAGCATGAAATAGATTGATATGATTGAACAGGTTGATGTTAGGAAGGAGGATGTACTGAAAAGTTTGAAAACCATAAGGAGAGTTAAACACCCTGGGCTAGATGGGATATCCTACTTCACTTTAGGAAGCAAGGGAAGATATTACTGCACCTTTGGCAATGATCTTTGCGTCCTCACTGGAGTAGTGCCAGTGGCAAATATTATTCCTTTGTTTGAGAAAGGAAATAGGGATTAGATTAGATTAGATTAGATTACTTACAGTGTGGAAACAGGCCCTTCGGCCCAACAAGTCCACACCGCCCCGCCGAAGCGTAACCCACCCATACCCCTACATCTACATCTACACCTTACCTAACACTACGGGCAATTTAGCATGGCCAATTCACCTGACCTGCACATCTTTGGACTGTGGGAGGAAACCGGAGCACCCGGAGGAAACCCACGCAGACACGGGGAGAACGTGCAAACTCCACACAGTCAGTCGCCTGAGGCGGGAATTGAACCCGGGTCTCTGGCGCTGTGAGGCAGCAGTGCTAACCACCGTGCCGCCTGGGAATTACAGACCAGTCAGTCTTGCATCAGTAGTGGGCAAAGTATTGGTGAGGATGCTGAGAGACAGGCTTTATGAGTACTTAGAAAATCATAGTTTGATTAGAGATAGTCCTCAATGCTTTGTAAGGGGCAGCTCATTCCTCACAAACCTTATTGAATTGTTTGAGAATATGACAAAACACATTGATGAAGATAGAGCAGTGGATGTGATGTACATCGATTTTAGCAAGGCGTTTTTTGAGGTTCCCTATGGTAAGCTCATTCAGAAAGTATGGAGAGCTGGGATACAGGAAAATCTGGCTGACTGGATATAGAATTGGCTGGCCCATAGAAGACACAGGGTGGTGATCAATGGAACGTGTTCAGCCTGGAGCTTCGTGACAAGTGGTGTTCTGCAGGGATCGGTCTGGGACCTTTACTCTTTGTGATTTTATGCATGACATGGAATAGGAAGTGGAAGAGTAGATTAGTACGTTTGCCGAGGACATGAAGGTTGGTGCAGTTATGGATAGTGTAGAGAGCTGTTGTAGGTTCTAACAGGATATTGACTGGATGCAGAATTGTGCTGATAAGTGGCAGACAGAGTTCAACCTTGATAAGTGTGAAGTGATTAAGTTTGGAAGGTTGAATTTGAATGCAGAATACTGGGTTAAATGCAGGATTCTTGGCAGTGTGGAGGAACAGCGGGATCTTGGGATCCGTGTCCATTGATCCCTCAAAGTTGCCACCCAGGTTGATAGGGTTGTTAAGAAAGCGTATGGTGTGTTGGCTTTCATTAGCAGGGGCATTGAGTTTAAGAGCCACGAGGTTATGCTGCAGCTCTGCAGAGCTCTGGTTAGACCACACTTGAAATATTGTGTTCGGTTCTCGTCGTCTCATTGTAGGAAAGATGTGAAAACTTTAGAGAGGGTGCAGTGGAGAATCACCAGGATGCTGCCTGGACTGGAGGGCATGTTGTATGAAGAAAGGTTGAGGGAGCTAGGGCCTTTTCCATTGGAGTGAAGAAGGACATCCAGAGGTGACTTGAAAGAGGTGTACAAGATGTTGGGAGGTAAAGATAGAGTGGATAACCAGACACTTTTTCCCATTGTGGAAATGTCTATCATGAGGGGGCATAATTTTAAGGCTATTTGAGGAAGACTTAGGGGAAATGTCAGTGGTAGTTTCTTTTAACAGAGAGTGGTGGGTGCGTGGAACACACTGCCAGCAGTGGTAGTCGAGTCGGATACATTAGGGGCATTTAAGCAACTCTTGGATAGGCACATGGAAGTTTTTACAGTGAGGAGTATGTAGGGTTAGTCTGATCTTAGAGTAGGATAAAAGGCAGGCACAGCATCGAGGGCTGAAGGGCCTGTACTGTGCTGTACTGTTCTATGTTCATTGGTCATCATTCTTTCAGATAATGTGTGAATTGAGCAACTGATAATTAATGCTTACTTCCATGTCCAAAATGTATTCAGAATGTTCTTTTCCAGATAGGTATTTTAATATGTAACGAGAACTCAATTGCATTACTGCTGCCAGTACTTTGAAAAATTGGTTTCTCACGTTTTATTGCAGAGTTTAATCAAGGTTATTCATACATGTGGCTGTGTGCAAACGTAATGTAGACTAAGTTTGCAAAATATTTTGGAATCCAAATGCAGTCAAAATGTTTCAGTGTTGCCGTTGTTTCCTTTGTTGATTTGAGTATCATTGTTTTTTAAAAATCTAAATTTTAAATAATTGGATGTCTGTCTGATCACCCAGACTAGCTAACAATGAAGACTATGAATTAACTACAAATCAAACTAATATTTGGTATTGCCTGAACAGTTTCTACATCTTACAATATCCATTTCTTTCGATTGCTCCTCTTCCAACCTCCCTTCCACACCTGCCCCCATCAAATACCAAATACACCTTCTGTTCTAACTCAGGAGCAGTGTTGACCTACTGAACACAACTCCTTGGAGCTTGAAGGAAGACATTCTTAGTAATTTTAGGTGCCACTAAAATTGCCAGGATAATTGAAATTGCTAAAAAGAGGCGGAGAATCAAAACTTTTCCTCTTGCACTCATCAGAACCTGGACTCAAGAAATAAAGTCAGGAAGGGAGCATCCATTTATGCTGTGCAAGAAGAGGATGCTGATTTGTTAGGATAGTGGCATGTTGTTATGTGGGAAAGATTGTGTTAAAACTTAGCTGAAAAATCTCAGATGAGGCAGGTACATTAATTTTAAAAATGATATTTAACTGTGAAAGTCTGGAAAACAAAGGTAGAATATGGGCAGATTGGTAAATGCTTGTAGATAAATGTAATAATATGTGGGATTTGCAAATCATTAAATAAAATCTCAATTTTCTTTTCGATAAACAAACAGAGGCTGTAGGGCCTAGGTTTTAACAAATATTTAATAATAAATAGGTAAAGCTTACTGCTGTGAAGTCTTTCACATCTGGACATATTATGTTTTGTTTTATCATTGGCTTTGTTGGTAGCTCTTACTGAGTCTGAAGGTTGCAAGTTTAAATCCTACATTGGATTTTTAACATAATCTATATGATAAACATTTTGTTGAAGCATAACCTGGATTGATAATGTTTTAAAGAGAGTATATGCGTGCAAAATAAGAATAGAGATGTTGAGCTGCAGGTGATGCTGTATTGGGATGGATAAAGCACTGTATTTGAAGAAACTAAACAAATTGCTAGAAAAGCTCAGCTTGTCTGGCAGCATCTGTGGAGGGAAATCAGAATTAGCATTTCAGGTCGAGTGACCCTTCCTCAAAATTCAGAAGTTTCTGACTATGAAAGTATACCTCTGAGAATTCTGAGTGAGGGTCACTCGACCCGAAACGTTATCTCTGATATTCTCTACAAATGCTGCCGGACCTGCTGAGTTTTCTCAACAATATCTGTTTTTATTTCTGATTTGCAGCGTCCGCAATTCTTTCAGTTTTTATTTACCATATTTGAAGGGCATGCTCAGAGCTATAAGCTAAAGCAATATAAGCTTCTTGGAATGTGCAATTTTCCTCACTTTAGAGTATTCCTCCTGGTATTGTTGATAACTGTAGGCATGGATACTCCTGTGGAGTTCTAAGCATGCATGTCCGCATGTTAGGATATGGCCCTAATTTCTTGACAACAGATTGTGGTCATGCTCAGGTGCTTGTAGCCTTATATATCATTGACCATATTGATCCAAGAGACAATTAAAGGATACCTCTGAGATAGTGTCCTCTCGTAATGGCATTGTCACAGAGATGTACAGCATGGAAACAGATCCTTTAGTTCAAGTTGTCCATACTGACCAGATATCCTAAATTAATCCAGTACTATTTGCCAGCATTTGACCCATATCCCTCGCAACCCTTCCTATTCATATACCCATCCGGATGCTTCTAAATATTGGAATTGTATCAGCCTGCACCACTTCCTCTGGCAGTTCATTTGCAGAAGGGAGTGAACATGGAAACTCTGCCAGACAGAAAGAACCTGCAGCTCAGGATAGGAATAGGGAAAGTTCACCAAATTGCTCCTTTCATAATTGGTCACTCAACTTTTGAAAGAAGATATCAATTTCAGAATGTGTTGTCCTTGCTGTCATCAAATTGATGAGAGTTGCTAAGTCAGTCTTTACAGAAACCTGACTACTGTGGCACTGTGCTGCTGGGTCTAATTATAGGACTCTCTAATTATAGCAAGTAGTGTTGGGTAGAAACCTGTGAGGCTGTTGTGTGTGACCCTCTGGTGCATAGTTATGTGTTTCATTGATTCACAAAGATGTACAGCATGAAAACAGACCCTTCAGTCCAACTCATGCATGCCAACCAGATATCCTAAATAAATCTAGTCCTATTTGGCCCATATCCTTTTAACCCTTCCTTTTAGTATATTCATCTAGATGCTTTTTAAATGTTGTAAGTGTACCAGCCTCCACCTCATCCCCTCTCTCTGCCCCCCCTCTGTTTCCTCCTCTCCGTGTCCCACTCTCTTTGTCCCCTCTCTCTATCTCCCTGTCTCTGTCCCCACCTCTCTCTATCACCCTTCTCTCTGTCCCTCTCTCTGCATCTCTCTCTCTCTGTCCCTTTCTCTCTATTCCCTTCTCTCTGTTCCCGCTCTCTCTGTACCCCACTCTCTGTCCCCCCTCTCCCTGCACAACCCTCTCTGCCCCCAATGAACCCCGTTCTCTGTCCGCCATCTCTCTGTCCCCATCTCTGTCCCTCCTCACTCTGCCCCCCCTCTCTCTGCCCCCCCGCCCCCTCCCTCTGTCCCCCTCTCACAGTCCACCTCTCTCTCTGCCCCCCCTCTCTCTCCCGTCTCTCTGTCCCCCCTTTCTATACCCACCCTCTTCCCCCCCCTCTGCCCCCCGTCCCTCCCCTTTCTGTTCCCACCTCTCTGCCCCCCCCTCACTCTGGTAGTTCATTCCATACATGCACCACCCTCTGCGTGAAGAGGTTGTCCCTTAGGTCCCTTTTAAATCTTTCCCCTCTCACTTATGACCTCTAGTTTTGAACTCCCCGGGCCTGGGCAAAAGACCTTATCCACCCTATCCAGGCCTCTCATGAATTTATAAACCTCTATAAATCAACTCTCAAGGAAAATAGACCCAACCTATTCTGCATCTCCCTATAACTCAAACCCTCCAACATTAGCAACATTCTTGTAAATCTTTTCTGAAACCTTTCAAGTTTAACATTTTTCCTTTAGCAGGAAGAGCAGAATTGAACACGGTACTCCTAAAGTGACCTAACCAATGCCCTTCACAACCCCAATATGACCCCCCAACTCTTGTATTCAATGCATTGACCAATAAAGGCAAGCATATGAAATGCCTTCTTCATTACCTGTCTACCTGAGACTCCACGTTCAAGGAACTATAAACCTGCCTTCCTCGGTTTGTTTGTTCGGCAACACTGCCCAGGATCTTATCATTAAGTGTATAAGTCCCACACTGATTTGCCTTTCCAAAATGCAGTACCTCACATTTATGTAGATTAAACTCCATCTGCCACTCCTCGGCCCATCTGACTGAGGTCACGTTCTCTGAATCACCTTTGCTGTCCATTACACCACCAAATTTGGTGTCACCAGTGAAATTATTAACCAGACCTTAATTAACATCCAAATCATTTACATAAATGACAAAAAGCAATGGAACCAGCACCAATCCTTGTGGCACACTGCTGGTCACAGGCCTCTAATTCAAAAAGCACCCCTCTACCTCCACCCTCTGTTTCCCACCTTCAAACCAATTTTGTATCTTATTGGCTTGTTCTCACTGTGTTTCATTGATCTGTCATCTGGAATGAATAAATCAGTAATGTCAACATGAGGGAAAGAATAAAGGAGGACACATGTTTATACCGTAGGGTACTCTGTAGAACAACAATTTCTCACTATAATTGATATCGTTTGTTTATTACTGGCTTGACCTTGTCTTTTCTGGCTGATTTTGCTTGTTCCCCAATTTGTTTTTTCTAAGCATTGTTGGCAACACCAGCATGTGTTTCCAGTCCCTAAGTTCCTTTGAACTGGTTGGTTTGCTAGCCCACTTCAGATGGCATTTAGGAGTGAACCCCCTCAACACATTTCAAGAAAATAGCCCAGAACCTAACTTTGCTAGTTGTTTTAAGCAGGTGTAACGTGGATGTTTCAGGAGGGATGCAGCTGGTTAAATCACTTAGTTTTAAACAAAACAGAATTTATTTACAGGGTTACTGAATGAAACACAAAGAGAACAGAATACCGAATAATTTAACCTATCGAAAATCCCAACAGATTATCCCAATTTAATGATGCTATTCCCAATACTTGCAACAATCCCCATAAACACCCCTTGGCACAAAAGGTAAAGTCAAACACAGGGTCTTACAGGAGAGAGAGACAGATGGCAGTATGCAACACCCTCTTCCATCGGAATGTTTCTTGGATCAACAGCCTCAAACCTGCCTGACTGCTTTCAGTTAATAGCCAGATGGCCAAAAACCAAATTAAACAAGAGAGAAGCTGAGCTGGGAGAACTGGCCGCTCTCTGCTTTCATTGTACAAGTGTTCATTTTAAACTTGGAAGCCTCTTGCCTGAGGCAGTATCTGTTAGCTATAATCAAATTGGCCCTAAAACCAATCCAAGCCATTTTTTTCAAAATTGCTGCTTTTACGGCCTCTCTGAGAAAAAAACAAGGACAACGTAATCTTCCTAAAGGACCAATATCCGAAAGGATTCCTCCCCCCCCTATAAAAAGATGAGCCATTAGTATCCAAACATGGCCTCATTTTAAAACCCCTTAATCTTAAACTGTTAGATCTTTATAATACATATATACATTAGATTGGCAATAATCATGCAAACATGCACTACTACATTTTCTTTCAGTCTGTTTTACTCCTGACACTGAGCACCTCCCTCAAGTCTCAACAATGTGTCAGCAATTGTGTTTTCTCATCCTGCCAAGTGCACAATTTTCAAATTGATGGGCTGTAACAACAAGCTCTAGCTCCTGACAGTCTGACATTTTTGCCCTTAAATTTTTCCATAAACTTCAATGGGTTATGATCAGTGTACAGAGGAATCTCAATTATCCGGCATTCGATTATCCTCCTATTGGATTATCCGATAAGGTTGCAAGGCCCCGATGCTTGGCTAAACTATGTTATCTGGCATTCGATTATCCAGAATTCGATTAACTGAATGAAATATTCCCCCGGGTCCTTCAGATAATCGTGGTTCCTCTGTACAATGTTGTTTCAGTTATGTTGCTGGTAACAAAAATATTGTAATGCCAAAACCAAGCTTAATGTAGCTTGCTCATCTGTTGAATATTTCTGCTGATGAATGTTCATTTGCCTGGAGAAATGCCTCTAGGTCTTTCTATCTTCTCGTCATCTTCTTGCAAGAGCGCAACACCAACACCCACATCACTTGCTTTGATACCCGCTTTGAATGGCTTTGCATAATTCGGTGTGGTTAATACTGAGGCAGTAGTTAACACAGCTTTCAGGCTGTGTTCTGACAATCTGCTGTCTACTTAAACCTCTCTCCTTTCTTTAGAAATTCAGTGGGTGGAGCAGCCACACTACTAAAATCTGGTATGAACTTTCAATAAAATCCACTCAATCCCAGGAATCGTAGTACTGCTCTTTTTGTCGATGGTATGGGAAACTCCCCAATTACCTTTGTTTTTGCATTCTGTGGGGCCATTTGTCCGTGTCCAATAACATGGCCCAGGAAGGTGACTTGGGCTTTGACCAATTCACTTTTAGACAGGTTTATCACCAAGCCTGCCTCCCGAAGTCGATTGAACAATTCTGATAAATGTTGCAGATGTACCTTCCATGTTTGACTAAAAATCACCAGATCATCGATTTATACAACACAACTGGTTAATCTGGCAGTGACATTGTTGATTAGTCTCTGAAATGTGGCTGCCGCATTTTCCATACCAAATGGCAAGACTTTAAGCTGATACAGTCCATTTGGCTTTACAAAATCTGAAATTGCGTTGGGGTTAGGGGCGGAAGGTAGCTTGGAAAGTAATAGGTAGATGAAGGTGGTAGGTGATGGTGATAGGTTGACGCGGAAGGAGGAGTGGGAAGGAAGATGGACAATTAGGACAGGTCAAGAGGGCAGTGCCGAGATGGAAGGTTGGATCTTGGATGAGGTGGTGGGAGGGGAGATGAGGAGATTGGTGAAATTGGCATTGATGTTGTGTGGTTGGGTCCCAAGTTGGAAGATGAGGCGTTCTTCCTCCAGGCATCAGGTGGCTTGCATTTGGCGGTGGAGGAGGCTCAGGACTTGCATGTCCTGGAGGAGTGCGAGGGGGAGTTGAAGTGGTTGGCCACAGGGCGGTGGGGTTATTTGGTGTGTGTGTTCAGGAGCCATTCTTCGGTAACCTTCGGGTACCATCTGGTTTTGGCACCATTACTATGGGTGAGCTCCAGTCACTGTAACTCACTTCAATAATGTCGTCTTGGAGCATGTGTTCAATCTCCTTTTGAACCTGTGCCACCTTTAGAAGGTTATGCTGATATGGATGTTGCTTAGTTGGAACAGCATCTCCCACATATACATCATGCATAATTAGGTTAGTATTTCCCTGCTTATTTTCAAATATCACCCCATGTAACTCTTTCAGGTCATTTCGATTTTCCTCTGGAAGGTAATTCAATAATTTATCCCAGTTTTTGACAACTTCCTCGTTGTCCAATTTAATTTGAGGAATGTCCAATTCAGAATCCTCTGAACTTGGTTCTTCCCTCTGTGTTGTAACCAATAACACATTCTGCTTTGGCTTTCCTCTCTGTCAAAATACCTTTTGAGCATATACACGTGACACACATTGTGAGATTTCTTTCTGTCTGGAGTCCTTATCAAATATTTCCCTCACTCAATTTCCTTTTGACTTGATAAGGCCAACTAAACTTTGCTTTTAAATTAGTGTTACTTCATGTGGAGTTTTTGATTTCCTGTCTGCTTTGTATTTCATTGTATGCTGTCCAGCCAATGCCCCTGCTCTATTTAATTATTCCTGAAAATTTGACACATAGTCCAAATATGTGGTCTCTGAATTCTGACTTACCAATTTCTCTATAATCAATTCTAGTGATCCTCTCACTTCATGCCCAAAAATTAATTCAAAAGGACGGAATTTGGTTGATTCATTTGGTGCGTCTCTGACCGCAAAAAGCACAAACTGAAATCCCTTGTCCCAATCATCTGGATAGTCTTGACTATAAGTCGTCAACATGTCTTTAGTATCTGATGCCATCTTGCTAGCAAGATGTTACATTTTTCGCCTCCAGTGTGCTTTCTGTTATCACTCCACTAAAATTCACTGGATTATCCTGTTTTCCTACATTTGGCTTCCCAGTGCTTTTCCCAACCCACCAACACTGTAATTTCATCAGCCATTTCAACTGCTAATCTTACCATTATAACTCTAAGCTCCTCCACTTGAGTTCTCTCAACCTCAGAAGGTGATCTTTTGAACTCCTGCCTAAGTGCCAATTTCTGAAGTTCAAACTCCCTCTCTTTCATTCTTTCCCCTCCCACTTTTTCTTTTTCTCTTTCCCCTGCTTTTAATCAGAATTCAAACTTTCATTTCTGTTGCCCTTTCCTCTAACTCAGCTGCTTCATTTTCAATTGAATTTTAGCTCTCTGTAAAGATTCTGATTGCATTTCCAGCAAATTAAAAGCCGAGCTATTGCTGTAATTATCTCTCCTCTCCTCACGGAAGGAAGCAGCTCCAGCTTGTCTGTTCATTCTAGCAGCTTGGCCTTAATCACCTTTTGCAAAACCCTCAAAATCACTTCTTCCATCCCCAGTAAACTCTTGGTGACTGAAAGAGCCATTCCTATCCCAAGCACTGTTTAAACCAACTGAATTCAACACCCGGAACAAAAGACAATAATGTCTACCGCTCGCTGCCTTCAAGTCCAGCAACCCTAATCCCAAATTGGAGCTAGGGAACAAATCCTGGATGAGCCCCCAAGCTGTTACAAACCAGGATAGACCCCCTCAAAACATTTCAAGAAAGTAGCCCAGACTCTAACTTTGCTAGTTGTTTTAAGCATTTGTAACACAGATATTCCAGGAGGGATGCAGCTGGTCAAACCACTTAGTTTTAAACAAAACAGAATTTATTTATAATAACGAAATACAAACAAAAGAAAACAGAGTACTGAATAACTTAATCTATCCGAAAACCCAACAGATTATCCCAACTGAATGATGCTGTTCCCAATACTTGCAACAATCCCCATGAACACCCCGTGGCACAAAAGGTAAAATCAAACACAGGGTCTTACAGGAGAGAGAGAGATGGCAGCATGGACCACCCTCTTCCTTCGGACTGTTTCTTGGATCAGCAGCCTCAAACCTGACTGACTGCTTTCAGTGAAAAGCCTGATGGCAAACAAAAAACAAATCAAACCAGAGAGAAGCTGAGCTGGGAGAACTGGCCACTCCCCTTTTATTGTATGTGTTTTTTAAAACTTGGAAGCCTTTTGCCTGAGCCAGTATCTGTTAGCTATAATCAAATTGGCCCTGAAACCAATCCAAGCCAAACTTTTCAGAATTGCTGCTTTTACAACCTCTCTGAAGAAAAGCAAGGGCAACATAACCTTCTTAAAGGAAGAACATTGTCACAACCCTGCTAAGGGTCTGGCGTCACATCTAAGCCAGACCAGATTATGGTGACAGTCTTCCTTCCCTAAAGTGTATTCATAAACCAGGCATTTGCAACAATTGATGGTTGTCACGGCCCCTGTGACTGATGCTATATTCCAGATTTATGATCAAATTTAAATTTCACCAACTACTTTGATATTGATTGGGAAAGCTATAGCTCAAGTTCGTTAGATGGGTCAGTGTTTGTGCAATGTGTGCAGGAGAGTTTCCTGACACAATATGTAGATAAGCCAACAAGAGGTGAGGCCATACTGGATTTGGTTCTGGGTAACGAACCAGGCCAGGTATTAGAACTAGAGGTAGGTGAGCACTTTGGGGACAGTGACCACACTTCGGTGATTTTTACTCTAGTGATGGAGAGGGATAAGTGTGTACTACAGGGCAAGAGTTATAGCTGGGGGCAGGGAAATTATGATGCGTTGAGGCATGACTTAGGATGTGTGGATTGGAAAAGTAGATTCCAAGGCAAGAGCGTAATTGATAGGTGGAACTTGTTCAAGGAGCAACTATTGAGTGTCCTTGATAAGTACGTACCTATCAGGCAGGGAGGAAAGGGTCGTGTGAGGGAGCCGTGGTTTAATAAGGAATTGGAATCCCTTGTTAAATGGAAGAGGGCGGCCTTTGTAAAGATGAGGCGTGAAGGTTCAATAGGGGCGATTGAGAGTTATAAGGTAGCCCGGAAGGACCTGAAGAGAGAGCTAAGAGCAGCAAGGAGGGGACATGAAAGGTCCTTAGTTGGTAGGATTAGGGAAAACCCTAAGGCTTTCTATAGGTATGTTAGGAATAAAAGAATGACTAGGGAAGGAATAGGTCCAATCAAGGATAGTAATGGGAAGTTGCGTGTGGAGGCTGAAGAGATTGGGGAGGCACTGAATGAATACTTTTCGTCAGTATTCACTCAGGAACAGGACATTGTTGTCGATATGCATACTGAGGCACGAATAAGTAGAATGGATGGCTTTGAGATATGTAGAGAAGAGGTGTTGGAAATTCTAGCAAGGGTGAAAATAGATAAGTCCCCTGGGCCTGATGGCATTTATCCTAGGATTCTCTGGGAAGCAAGGGAGGAGATTGCAGAGCCATTGGCCTTGATTTTTGTGTCCTCTTTGTCTACAGGAGTAGTGCCAGAGGACTGGAGGCTAGCAAACGTGGTTCCCTTGTTCAAGAAGGGGAGTAGGGATAATCCTAGTAACTATAGGCCAGTGAGTCTCACTTCTGTTGTGGGCAAAGTCTTAGAGAGAATTGTAAGGGATAGGATTTATGCACATCTGGATAAGAATGATGTGATCAAGGATAGTCAGCATGGTTTTGTGAAGGGCAGGTCGTGCCTCACAAACCTTATTGAATTCTTTGAGAAGGTGACTAAGGAGGTAGATGAGGGGAAAGCGGTAGATGTGGTATATATGGATTTTAGTAAGGCGTTTGATAAGGTCCCCCATGGTAGGCTACTGCAGAAAATACAGAGATATGGCATTGAGGGTGAGTTGGAGGTTTGGATTAGGAATTGGCTGGCTGGAAGAAGACAGAGGGTAGTAGTTGATGGCAAAGGTTCATCTTGGAGTGCCGTCACTAGCGGTGTTCCGCAAGGATCTGTTTTGGGACCATTGCTGTTTGTCATTTTTATAAATGACCTGGAGGAAGGGTTAGAAGGTTGGGTGAGCAAGTTTGCGGATGATACGAAAGTCGGAGGAGTTGTAGACAGTGAGGAAGGATATGGCAGGTTACAGCGGGATATAGAGAAGCTGCAGAGCTGGGCAGAAAGGTAGCAAATGGAGTTCAATGTAGCTAAGTGTGAGGTGATTCACTTTGGTAAGAGTAATAAAAAGATGGATTACTGGGCTAATGGTAGACTACTTGGTAGTGTGGAAGAGCAGAAGGATCTTGGTGTCCATGTACACAGATCTCTGAAAGTTGCCACCCAGGTAAATAGTGCAGTGAAGAAGGCATATGGCGTACTGGCTTTTATTGGTAGAGGAATTGAGTTCCGGAGTCCTGAGGTCATGCTGCAGTTGTATAAGACTCTGGTGCGGCCGCATCTGGAATATTGTGTGCAGTTTTGGTCGCCATACTATAGGAAGGATGTGGAGGCACTGGAACGGGTGCAGAGGAAGTTTACCAGGATGTTGCCTGGTATGGTAGGAAGATCCTATGAGGAAAGGCTGAGGCACTTGGGGTTGTTTTCATTGGAGAAAAGAAGGTTTAGGGGTGACTTGATAGAGGTGTACAAGATGATTAGGGGGTTAGATAGGGTTGACAGTGAGAACCTTTTTCCACGTATGGACTCAGCTATTACAAGGGGGCATAGCTTTAAATTAAGGGGTGGTAGGTATAGGACTGTTGTTAGGGGTAGGTTCTTCACTCAGCGAGTCGTAAGCTCATGGAATGCCCTGCCAGTAGCAGTAGTGGACTCTCCCTCTTTATGGGTATTTAAGCGGGCATTGGATAGGTATATGGAGGATAGTGGGTTAGTGTAGGTTAGGTGAGCTTTGATCGGCGCAACATCGAGGGCCGAAGGGCCTGTACTGCGCTGTATTCTTCTATGTTCTATGTTCTATGTTCTATACTTTGGGCAAATTCTGAACTCGTGCCCCAGACCATTAACCTTCTGGAGTACTAGTCCAGTGACCTACCCGTGATGTACCATTGCAGTACTT
Organism: Chiloscyllium punctatum; assembly: GCF_047496795.1. NCBI lineage: Eukaryota > Metazoa > Chordata > Chondrichthyes > Orectolobiformes > Hemiscylliidae > Chiloscyllium > Chiloscyllium punctatum. The sequence goes on from NC_092752.1 coordinate 12,480,690, forward strand.
GGGATTAGCCATTTCTCCAAAATGAGAGTTAAAAGTTGTGCACTGTTGCTAGTCTAACAAGCCTGCAGTAATATTACATTTGACCTGATTTTTAAAAAAGGCAGCCACTTGGCCTCAATGCTCGGTCTTCAAGCCTGCTCCATCAGAGAAAGCTGCTGACTGCCCTTTGAACCCTCTGCTGTGAGAGGAACCTCCCACCATGCCAACCTCCCTACTTGTGCAGCCATTTGTTTCCTAGCTGCTTCCCTCAGAATCTCTGAAAAAATGCTGAGGGAGCTGTTCACCTCTGCTATTAAAATTCTCTGTCCTTTTACTAATTTCCTGTAGTGAAAAGACCCAGGAGCAAAGAGTGATTAAGCACTAAAGAAACAAATGACCAATAATACTGCTACTCTTTTGTGGGAAAATGCCAAATGGGTGATTTGAGGGTCATGCATCTGTTCCACAGCATGTCTTAATCAAACTCCAGTCATTAATGTGCATAAGTCTGCCAATGGAGTACTTATAATTGTGATCAAAATTAAATTGGGTAAATAGTGATAGTCCACACAGGAACCTTTCTCCCATTAGATGACGACTGACATAGAGACAATTGATAATGGATATCTTGAAGCAATGTTTCCCAAATGTGGGGCAGGCAGAGAGGCCTCCAAGTACTACCATAGTTCATGCAGGGATTGAACACACTATTAGCATTGTAAACCTGTAATGTAGCCAACTGAGCCACTCAATCCTCCTACGTTTAAACATAGCATGTGAAAACATTCTTCAATCAATCTTGGAAGCTAGTACCGAAGCTCCTGTTTTGGATTATTACTTGCTGTGCTTCCAGAGTGTGCTAGCTGCATAAAAAATATTGTTTTATTCTCCCCTGCCACCTTACTCATATTCTTTGGATGTTGATATTTGTGATATTTGTTTGGGCTTTCATCTTGTACTTTAGGATCTCAAAGTTGCACTCTTTGATTTATTTTCTTTTCAAGTGTTTAATCCCATTTTGAAGCTAGATTAGTTGTCATTTTATAGGCATCACCATATTCAAAAACGTTTGTGTACAGAAATGTTCTGTAACTTCCCTCTGGGATACTTTCTAAGGCAAGGCCACCTTGCCTTTGAGTGAAAAGATCATGGGTTGACTCCCAAGACTTGATTATTTAGTCTTGGCTGTTGTAATTGGGCTGCATTGTCAGAGTGCCTGACTTTCTTGTGAGATGTTACAGCAAATGCCCGACTATTCTCTAAGGTGTGCATAAAAGATCTGTTTGCATGTTCCAAAAGAAGCACTGCTTGTGCAAATCGTGATGTTTTCATTGTCACCATTACTGATTGCTAGCTTTCTATTCCAAATTTATTAATCAAAGTTAAACTCTATCAATGCCTCTTACTTTCATTTCATTCGTTTTTCCACTATGCCACCATCTCCCCCTTTAGCATTCTAGTGAATACAATGTTTGTTTTACAAATCCTTGGCTAACTATTCACTGTTGTCCTGTCACCTTAGGCAGTCCCACAAGTTTGAGAATAAGTTGCTTCTTCACCAATTCAATGCATTCTGAGATGGTTCTAATGCTCAATCTGATGACTCTGACATATGCGAAGCTTGAAGAGTTGGGTATATGGTTGATTGGAAGTTTATACACCCCTCTCCCTTGGCCTACCTCTGAGCGTTCACAATGCACGCTCTTGATGTTTTTAGTGTCTTCCCAAATGAGCCTTCTCTATGATGGTCGCAAGGCAGGGAATCTCCTGAGATAGCTGAATGTTTGATCACTGCAGGATATCTCTAAAGGCCTTTTGCTCTCCTGGGAACATTCTGCTGTTACCAAGGTCTAAGTGTGCTGTCAGGCTTATGAATGACCTGTCCCATCCAGTGGAGCTGGTTCTGAGTGAGTAATACCTCAATGCTAGGCATGTGGTTTTGGGAGAGGATGCAACTGCACTTGTCAAAGGATTAAAGGATCTTAGCATTCTTCCAAGCTTTGTGATGCATGCTGTAGATTGCCCAAGTCTCCATAGCATAGAAGCTTCTCCCTTTGTTGAAAGGAGGCCACTAAGGTTTTACAGGATCTTGCACTTCTGATCAATGGGAGCTGCCGTCAATGTTAGGATCGGTGGGGAGGTGTTTATGGAAGTGATTGAGTCAATACTGACCTAGAACTCTAAACATCAACAGCATACTGGACCTCAATGACTGAAGTCGGTGAGACTTTGGTTTGAGAATTTTTGAATTGGGAATGTCATAACTTCCCATCTGTTCTGTCAAATTGTAGGTTATGGCTGTGAGTAATTAGTTGAAGCTGAGGTGCAGTATTGGAAAGAGGAAGATAGAGAGGAATGGTGCAATGGCTTGGCTTGGTTGACCCCTATTTATACTGAAATGCAGCTTGTGGTGATTCCTTAGTTAAGTATTAACATATTTGAGTTCTTCAGCACTGCAGACAGTCAGATAAGGAGGGGAGCACAGAGGGCAGAGAGTCAGACATTGCTAGCTAGGAGAAACATTTGAACATCTCTTTAACTGGAACTTTGACTTTGGATTTAGAAGTCCTGAATTCTATTCATTAATACCTGATTGGAGTTAGTTTCAACATTACCCCCAGCAGAGTGAAACTGAAAGACAGCTGTAACTTCAGTGATAGTTATCCCTCAGCCAGCCTCGCTCAAACATGACCATTAGCTGCAACTCACATTTCCAAAGCATTTTTGAAAATTATAGTTAGTGCCTGCACTATTTCATTGGCATGATGTTTTCAGGTAAAAATTGGCTGCCATGTTTCCTACATTAGAACAGTTACAATATCTCCAAAATACTTAATTGGCTACGAAATGTTTTGGGACATCCTGAGGTTGTGAAAGGCACAATATCAATACAGACTTTGATTTTTCAATATCCAAATGTATTGTGTCTGCTGTTCTCTTTTTAAGCAGCCCCTCAGGATTATGGGCAGCTTCTTTTTGATGGTTTCTGTGCTGATAAGTCAAATGCATGATCTGTGAATTCTGTCATTTGTGAGGTAGGTAGTGCTTGAAAAGTTAAATAAACAGGTTGTTTGAAGGTTTGTGCACTCCCTCCAATGAACTGACTTCATCTCTGCTCCCAACGAAGTCTCAACATTGTGGTGAGTTGCAAGCCACATCTCTAACTGTTCATCCTGTATGACTTTTACACATTAATTTACAGTAGGATCTCCCCACCAACAGGGGATATGTTGTAGGACCTGCTGTGGAAACCCGAAACCGCAGATACGTGCAAACCCATTAATTTCAATGGGAAACGTACCTTCCCAGCAGCCTCCTCGTCCCTGGTTCCCTATAATATGCTCGGGCCGCGGTAATCTACGGGTAACTGAAACCATGGAAAATGATTCCATGGATACGGGGGTCGCCCTGTACTTGCAAATTTGATGACGTTGACAAGTTCTCTTTGAAAGTCATTGTTAATATTGACCTGTGTCATGCTATCATTTCTTACTAACACTTTAAAGTTAACTAATCTAGTTATTACTCCTTTATCATTTAGGGAATGGGGACGGAAGGGGGAATGTTACCATTTAGCAGCCTCTGATCATTAGCTGTATCTCTTATTTCCAAAGTATTTGTTTGCAATATTTCATTGCTAACTACCCTCAACATTCTGGACGTGGATGATATATGTTAACTGAATGTGATTATTCCAGTTAATATATTGCTTTCTTTTTAATACATATATCCATCAGCATTGTTTCACACCCCCAGGCACTCATGCAATCCTTTCTTGAGCATTATTGATCTGCTGCAGGAAGGTTGTTATTAAACTGGAAAGGGTGCAAAAACGATTTACAAGGATGTTGCTATGGTTGGAGGGTTTATGCTATTAAGAAAGGCTCAATAGAATGGTAGTACCTGTAGTGTTGGAGGTTGAGGTGTGACCTTATAGAGGTTTATAAAATCATGTAGGGTGTGGAAAAAGTGAACAGCCAAAAGTCTTTTTTTTTTCTCTCCAGGATAAGGGACTCCAAAACTAGAGGGCATAGATTTAAGATGAAATGGGAAAGATTTAAAAGGGACCCGAGGGGCAACGTTATCGCACAGAAGGTGCTGCATATATGGAACAAGCTGCCAGAGGAGGTAGTGGACTATGGTTCAATTGCAACATTTAAAAGACATTTGGAGAGGCACATGGATAGGAAAGGTTGAGACAGGTATGGGCCAAAGGCAGGCAAATGGGACTAGTTCAGTTTAGAAAACCTGGTCAGCATGGACCGAAGAGTCTGACTCTATTATCTGAATATATATAGAAAATATATACTCGGTGCCATTTCAATTCCTTTATTTAAAATGAATTCACATGGACAATATAGGCTGAACATGTCTATAGGAGTTAGAACATAGAACAAAGAACAATGCAGAACAGAACAGGCCCTTCAGCCCTCGATGTTGCACCAAACTGTGAACTATTCTCACCTCATCCTCCTACACTATTCCATCATCATCCATGTGTTTATCCAAAGATTTTTTAAATCTTTCTAATGTAACTGAGTTAACTACATTGACAGGCAGGGCATTCCACGCCCTTGTCACTCTCTGAGTAAAGAACCTGCCTCTGACATCGGTCTTAAATCTATCATCCCTCAATTTGTAGTTATGCCCCCTCATACAAGCTGACGTCATCATCCACTGTCTACCCTATCTAATCCTCTGATCATCTTGTATGTCTCTATCAAATCTCCTCTTAGCCTTTTTCTTTCTAATGGGAACAGACCCAAGTCTCTCAGCCTTTCCTCATAAGAACTTCCCTCCAGACCAGGCAACATCCTGGTAAATCTCCTCTGCACCTTTTCCAATGCTTCCACATCCTTCCAGAAATATGGTGATCAGAACTGTACAGAATATTCCAAGGATGGCCACAGTAGTGTTTTGTATAGTTGCAGCATGATATTGTGGCTCCAGAACTCAATCCCTCTATGAATGAAACCTAACACACTGTATACCTTCTTAACAGCATCAACCTGGTGGCAACTTTTCAGGGATCTATGTACATGGACTCTAAGATCCCTCTGCACATCCACACTACCAAGAATCTTTCCATTGACCCAGTACTCTGCCTTCCTGTTATTCTTCCCAAAGTGCATCACCTCACATTTAGCTGACTTGAACTCCATTTTTCACCTCTCAGCCCAATTCTGCAGTTTACCCAAGTCACCCTGCAACTTGTAACATTCTTGCAAACTGTCCACTACTCCACCGACTTTAGTGTCATCTGCAAATTTCCTAATCCATCCGCCTGTGCCTGTGCCTAAGTCATTTATAAAAATGACAAACAGCAGTGATCCCAAAACAGATCCTTGTGGCGCACCACCAGTTTCATTTTCATTCATTCATGGATCATGAGCATTGCTGGCTAGGCCAAATCATTTATATAATTGACAAAAAGAAGTGGACCCAGAACTGATCCCTGTGGAACACCGCTGAGGAATAGGCCTCCAATTGAAAAAGCACCCCTCCATCATTACTGTCTGTCTCCTGCTGTTAAGCCAATTATGTATCGAATTGCCAAGCTCATCCTGAATCCCATGTGACCTAACTTTACGAATTATTCTACCATGCGGAACCTTGTCAAAGCCTTTACTAAAATCCAAATTAATAACATCTACTGCTCTACCATCATGAACCTTTTTGATAACTTTCTCAAAAACTCAATCAAGTTTATGAGACATAATTTCCCTCCCACAAAACCATGCTGACTATCCCTAATCAATGTTTGCCTGTCTGACTGTCCATTAAAGGGCAATTAGGAATGGACAACAAATTGCTGGCCATACCAATGACATCCACATCATATGAAATGATAAGCCAAACTGCACCAGTATTTACACTTCAAAAAAGTACACCATTGATTGCAAGATAGTGTGAAGGAGCTATAGGGATACAAATGACTGACATTAGATTACCTACAGTGTGGAAACAGTCCCTTTGGCTCAACAAGTCCACACCGACCCTCCAAAGAGTAACCCACCCAGACCCATTTCCCTCTGACTAATGCACCTAACACTATGGGCAATTTCGAATGGCCAATTCACCTGACCTGCACATCTTTGGATTGTGGGGGGAAACCGGAGCACCCGGAGGAAACCCACGCAGACACAGGGAGAATGTGCAAACACCACACAGACAATCACCTGATGCTGGAATCAAACCTGGGTCACTGCTGCTATGGGGCAGCAGTGCTAACCACTGAGCCACTGTGCCACCCAATTTGTTTTCAAAATTTTAAATAAAATTCAGAAGCTATTTTGAATTGCACGTTCATTCATTCATTCAGTCCTGTGTGCTCTGACCAAAAGGTCTGGCTTTATCTTATTTGCTGATGTATCATCCTGTGTCATTGAGTGACATGCATTTAATGTTAAAATAAAATTAGAATGATAATAAAAACGACATAATCGTAATCACAGAGATCTTTCCAGAGTCAGTGTTTGAGTTTGAAACCCTCAAATTGGTCAGGGAATGCTGAATTCCCAGTGAGTACTGATAGTCTAAGAATTAATCCAGTATAATGTCAACTTATTTTAAGCAAAACCAGCTTTCAAAGTTACTTAACATTCTGCATTTTTTAGAAAGTGAATAACATTCCCGTATAGTCAGAAGGGGGAATAACATGTCATTATTGTTTAATTATTGAGGTAGATAATAGCACACATTAATCTCTTTCAGCTGACTGTCTGGATTCCAAGATTGTTCTAGGTTCCTTTATAATGAGGCAACTACTACTGGACAACCAGTTGTCTTTAGAGTATGAAATGTTCATTGTTCAGTACATTTTCAATAATATTACAAACAGTTTGTAAATGCTAATTCATTTTACACTGGTAAAAATGATTACAACAGATGTGCTAAATAAAATTTTGCATTCAATGGTAACATATTGTAGGGCTCTGCTTGTGTTAAGTTAGAACATTTTCTGTTTTGTAGGGCCAATTGAATGTAATGTGCTATTCTGCTGCTGAAATGAAACTCTACAAGTTGTATTCACTCTGGGCATTAGATCCTCAGTTGTGTGAAAATTTCCTTGTTCTAAGACAGACTCCTGTCAGCTAGAGGTCAAAGTTTTTGAGATTAGAAAATGTTTTGCGAAGACAATTAATATTTCCAGTTTCATGTAAAGTTTCGTTGAGGATTCAAAATGTCTGGCTTCATTTCTCTGTTTATATATCATTTTACCAATGGCTCAAATTTGCATGTGTGGTGCTTGATATAAGCCAGATGTACTGTCAGAACAAGAGCTCCAGGTAATTGAAAATTATTATGTAATGGGAATTCACCCACACAGGTCAAAATGTTTTATGGCAAACCAAACATATGAACCACTTTCCTCATTGAATAAAAGTTGCCCAATTGTATACAGTAAACTTCTTACAAGAAAGTAGAGTCTCTGATGCTGAGACACTTTGGAACTGGAAAACTTCTATTAGCCTTGTAATGTTTGTACTGATGAATCATTAGTATAAGGTGCAGTGTTATTAAGTCAACTTTGAAGTTCTTTACCTCTACGCCAACACTACCTCTCCTGATTTCTATTGTTTTAAAATTGTTTGACTGCTTGTTCAACATCCAATCCTGGATAAGTAGAAACAACTAAATATTGGGAAGATTATTGTCTTTTTGGTCCCTGAGACCAATTTATTTCTTTGCCATTGTCTTCAACTTGAATCAGTTCCTTATCAGTCAGCATCTTTGCGTTTGCTAATCTGTGCTGGTCCCAGGTTTAACAATGTCTTAATTTTCAAATTCTTGATCTTGTTTTCAAATTCCCTTCATAGTGTTGGCTGTGTTCGTTTCCTCAGCTCTGCGACCTTCAAATCTCGGCTTTTTGTCATTTATGTAAATGATGTGGATGTGAATATAGGAGGTAGGGTTAGTAAGTTTGCAGATGACACCAAAATAGGTGGTGTAATGGACAGTGAAGAAGGTTTTCTCAGAGTACAATGGGACCTTGATCAGATTGAGATAAATATGAGGTATTGCATTTTGGTTAGGCAAACCAGAGCAGGACTTATATACTTAATGGTAGGATCCTGGGGAGTGCTACTGAATAAAGAAACATAAGAGTGCAGGTGCATAGTTCGTTGAAAGTGGGGTCACAGGTAGACAGAGTGGTGAAGAATTCACTTGGGTACACTTGACTTCATTGGTGAGAACATTGAGTTTAAGAGTTGAGAGGCCCTGGCAGGGCTGTATAGGACATTACCGAAACCACTTTTAGAATACAATGTGCAATTCTGGTTGCCCTTCTACACAAAGGCTTTTATTAAACTTGAGAGGGTGCAGAAAAGATTTACAAGGATGTTGCTGGGATTGGAGGCTTTGAGTTACTAGCGGTGTTCCGCAAGGATCTGTTTTGGGACCACTGCTGTTTGTCATTTTTATAAATGACCTGGAGGAGGAGTTAGAAGGTTGGGTGAGCAAGTTTGCGGATGATACAAAAGTCGGAGGAGTTGTTGACAGTGAGAAAGGATGTATCAGGTTACAGCGGGATATAGATAAGCTGCAGAGCTGGGCAGAAAGGTGGCAAATGGAGTTCAATGTGGGTAAGTGTGAGGTGATTCACTTTGGTAAGAGTAACAAAAAGATGGGGTACTGGGCTAATGGTCGGATACTAATGGTGCAGTTTTGGTCGCCATACTATAGGAAGGATGTGGAGGCACTGGATTGGGCGCAGAGGAGGTTTACCAGGAGGTTGCCTGGTATGGTAGGAAGATCGTATGAGGAAAGGCTGAGGCACTTGGGGTTGTTTTCATTGGAGAAAAGAAGGTTTAGGGGTGACTTGATAGAGGTGTACAAGATGATTGGAATTTAGATAGGGTTGACCGTGAGAACCTTTTTCCACGTATGGAGTCAGCTATTACGAGGGGGCATAGCTTTAAATTAAGGGGTGGTAGGTATAGGACAGATGTTAGGGGTAGATTCTTTACTCAGCGAGTCGTGAGTTCATGGAATGCCCTGCCAGTAGCAGTGGTGGACTGTCCCTCTTTATGGGCATTTAAGCGGGCATTGGATAGGCGTATGGAGGATAGTGGGCTAGTGTAGGTTAGGTGGGCTTGGATCGGCGCAACATTGAGGGCCAAAGGGCCTGTACTGCGCTGTATTCTTCTATGTTCTATGTTATAGGGAGAGGTGAAATAGACTGGGGCTTGTTTCCCTGGAGCATCAGAGGCTCAAGGGTGACCTTATAGAGGGATATAAAATCATGAAGAGCATGAATAGGGTGAATAACCAAGATCATCTTCCTAGGGTGGGGACACCAAAACTAGAAAGCATAGCTTTAAGATGAGAGGGAAAAGATTTGAAAAAAAGATCTGAGGGGTAACTTTTTCATAGAGATCAAGGTCCATGTTTGGAACGAGCCGCCAGAGGAGGTGGTGGAGGCTGGTACAATTACAACATTCAAAGGGCATATGGTAGAGTATATGAATAAGAAGGGTTGGAGAGATATGGGTCAAATGCTGGCAAATGGGACTAGGTCAGACTGGGACATCTGGTAGGTGCGGTCAAATTGGAATGATGCTGTATGACTCTATTTGTGTATATTTTAAGCTGCAACATGACACCTTGACTCTTGTACTCAATTCCCTGACCAATAAAGGCAAGCATGTCTTATAACTTCTTTAATACCTTATCTACTTACGTGGCCACATTCAGGGAGCTATAGACTTGAATCTTAAGATCCCTCTGTACATCAATGCTATTCAGGTCCTGCCATTAACTGTATACTTTTCCTTAACGTTTGATCTCCCAAACGTGCAGCACCTCACACTTAACTGGTTTAAACTCCATCTGCCATTTCTCTATTCATATTTGCAACTGATCTACAATCTACAGAATCCTTTGATCGCTGTATCCCAGAGTTGAAATATCTAAAACTAGAGGGCAGGCATTTAAGGTGAGAGGGGGAAAGTTCCGAGGAGATGTGTGGGGCAATTTTTTTACCCAGAGAGTGGTAGGAATCTGGAACACAGTGCTGAGATGTGGTGGAGGCAGATACGATAGGGGCGTTTAAGGGACTTTTAGATAAGAAATAGAGGGATATGGACCAAGGGCAGGCAGAAGGGATTAGTTTAATTTGGGGTCATGTTCAGCACAACATCATGGGCTGAAAAGCCCATTCCGGTGCTGGACAGTTCTATGTTGTAGATTCTATTTTTCTCTTAATCTTCATGGAAATAGTTTTACCTGTGGACCTGTAACACCCCAGTCCACTGATGTGTATGCAGCCTTGAAAGCTAGTTTACGGAGAGTCTGTTGCAAAAGATTTAAATCTATTGATAATAGGACAGAAACAGCCACAATAAATATCGGTCCATATTGTCAAGAGATGTCACATGTCAAGAGATCACGAATGTGTTTCTTACTTGGAGTTCATCATTCTCCATTATCCAGTACCACTTATACTTGTGTTATGATTCTGGATTAGACCGTTAAATTTATGATCCAATTAGGGACCAGTAACATATGCACATGCATATGAAGCTATGAATTAAGAACCTTTTTTGTTTAAAGTAAATGCAATTTGCAATTGTGATGATGCTGCCCCTTTAACAAGGTTATTTTGTCCTTGTTTTTTTTGAGAGGTGTTGTAAAGGCAGAGGTTCTGATATGTCTGGAAATATCTATTTGAAAAGACTTTTAATTTTTTTTTAAACACTTGTACAATGAAAGAAGAATGGCCAGTTCTCCCAGTTCAGGGTTTTTTTCTGGTTTGGTTTGGTTTTATTTTTAACTGGCGACCCAAGGAAACAGCTCCATGCTGATCCTCTCTCTCTCTCTCTCTCTCTGTACAATCTCTCTCCAGTAAGAACCTGTGTTTGAATTTACCTTTTTGCCAAGGGGTGCATTATGGGATGTTGCAGGAAATTGGAACAGCTCTTTGTTTGATTTGCATTTTTGTGTTGGTTGGATTTTCAAATAGTTACGTTATTCTAATATCGGTTTTCTTTTGTTTGAAACAAAACAGAATTTGTTTATGTCACATAACTTCTTTAATACTTTTGTTTCAAACTGAGTGGTTTGACCACCTGTGTCGCTCCACGAATATTCACCTTCAAACAACTAGAAAAGTTAGGGTCTGGGCTATCTTCTTAAAATGCTTTGAGGGGGTCTGGCCTGGTCCATAACATGATCCAGAGTACTTACTAAGAGAATAAAGCCATAGGGTTCTACAGTTGTAAACAAATATCAACTTTAACAAGGTTAGAAAAGGATAACAATCTAATGTACATTCAATTTATAATCTACCATGCAGAGTTGACATGAGATACATATGAGTTCATACCCCACAACCCAAACACCCTGCAATGAGCAAGTATAGATTTCTCACCATCCACCCAATTATTAGTGATACTAGGTCTCATTAAAATTGGGTCTCCTCCATAAGGGATTCCAATTCTTCACTCTCAAATATTTAGTCTGGGAAGTCTCTCAAAGCTGCTTTGACTTGGACAGGAAGATAAAAGCCACAGTCATCAGGCAAACAGCTCAACTGAGATTTTAGAATATCAGGGCACTCAAAGGAACATTTGGAAGAAATAGAAAGGTATTGAGCCGTGAAATGAGGCCAAAAATGATTACATGGCATATAGGACAGCCATAACTACATTGAGCACTTTGCAGCCTGGTGTAACTACTCCAACCAAGCTACAGCATTGTCATAAACATGTTCCATTTAAGAAAACAGGGATTGGCATGTCCAGTCGGAGTTCTGGATTTTCTTGACCTGTGAAATTCCAACTTTGGAGGTGGAGTGAGGGGTGGGTGGGTAGATGATGATAATAATGATGACATGATCATGGTAAAAGTGGTGTGTTCATTATCACAAAGACAATGTAAGTTTGGAATAAGATAGACCAAGTTGAGGGAAAATGGGGTGGGAGGGAGATAAAATGAGATTAGATTAGATTAGATTAGAACCCCTACATTTAGGAAACAGGCCCTTCAGCCCAACAAGTCAATACCAACAATTGCAACATTTAAGAGATATTTGGATGGGTATATGAATAGGAAGGGTTTGGAGGGATATGGGCTGGGTGCTGGCAGGTGGGACTAGATTGGGTTGGGATATCTGGTCAGCATGGACGGGTTGGACCGAAGGGTCTGTTTCCATGCTGTACATCTCTATGACTCAATGACCCTCCGAAGATCAACCCACCCTAACTAATGCACCTAACACTACGGGAAAATTAGCATGGCCAGTTCACCTGACCTGCACATCTTTGAACTGTGGGAGGAAACCCACACAGACACGGGGAGAATGTGCAAACTCCACACAGACAGGTGTCCAAGGTGGGAACTCATAAGATTCAACTAAATCATGGTGCTGTTACTGATCATATGACTCTGACATCAGTCTTGAATATGTATGCAAAGAGAGACATCTTAGACACATTTGAGAACCTATGCACAGACATAAATAAAGGAGTATTACAGCATTAAAGGAGTTCAACAGCTTTCATTCGAAATAAGGAGCAAACAGCCCCAGTGGCAGTATATGTGCAAATACTCAAAGCCTGAGATAACACAAGCTGATAGCTTAATGTGCAGATAATACTATTCACTTAAAGTACAAGACAAGGGACTGGACAAGGAGCTGTGGGTATGGCTGAGAGCATCAGATAAATGTACTGCCCTATGGTTTTAGAGAGGAGGCAGTAAATGAGGAAAAACCCCAGTGCTCTGAAAGCTTGGTTAATGCTATCTTGGGCTGGGAGCCTGCTGACCATTCCAAAGCAGCAATGTGTTTTTAAAAAGTGCTGATCCTTATTGTCAATGTCTGTTCATTGTGAAAAATCACACAACACCAGGTTATAGAGCAACAGGTTTAATTGGAAGCACTAGCTTTCGGAGCATTCCTCCTTCATCAGGTGGTTGTCACAACCATTTGATGAAGGCGCAGCACTCCAAAAAGCTAGTGCTTCCAATTAAACCTGTTGCTCTATAACCTGGTGTTGTGTGATTTTTAACTTTGTACACCCCAGTCCAACACCAGCATCTCCAAATCATTATAGTGAAACACCGTAAGGTCCTGGAACCAGACACTCCTTGTAATATTATAGCACCCCCATTTATTTTTCAATTATAAATGAGGACAGAATTTCTAATTTATTGATTGAGTTGTTGTCCCATGTACTGAGATACAGTGAAAAGTGTTGTTTTGCATGTTACACAGGCAGATCATACCGTACAAAGTGCGTCAGGTAGCAGAGTGCAGAATACTGTGTTAAGGCGCAGAGAAGGTGTATACAGACAGAGATCAGAATTAACATTTGAGAGGTTTTTTCAAAAAACTGGTAACAGCAGGGAAGAAGCTGTTCTTGAATCTGTTTGTATGTGTATTCAAACTTTTATATCTTCTGTCTGACAGAAGAGGGTGGAAGAGAGTATAATTGGGGTGGGAGGGGTCTTTGATGATGTTGGTTGCTTTCCCAAGGCAGTGAGAAGTATAGATGGAGTCAATGGATGGAAGGCTGGTTTGCGTGATGGACTGGGCTGTGTTCACGACTGTCTGGATATCAGAAAATGAAATTTTAGAGACAGTGAATGTAGATTTTTAAAAAAATTCTTCTGTCTTCAACTGGTGATATTAACACTTAATAATTCGTGCAACACATCCCGCTGAACTGCTTATCTTTATGGAAGTTAGCTCCTGTGTAAACCTAATCTATAGTAGATTAAGTTGAGAAAAGCTGGGAAATGACTCCAGTGGAGCATAAACACCAATATGGACTGGTTGGGCAAAATCATCAATTTCTGCACAATATATTCTGTGTAAACTGAGGAGTCATTCTTGATTCATATGTATTAGTATCAATTGAATTGTTTTATGATCATTAATGTATGACAGATAAAACAATCCCATTATGCAATACATTATTACAAGATTGTTGTTTCACACAAAAAGAGCACAACTTTATCACTGAGTGAACAAAAAACAGAAAGTGATCGAAAAATACTAAGTGGGTCAATAGCATTTGTATGGAGAGAAAAAGTGTTAACATCTAACAAAGGGTCACTGGATTCAAATCATTAACTATGTTTTCCCTTTGCAGATTCTACCAGACCTACTAAGTTTCTCCAACACTATTTTTTGATTTTGTTACAGATTTTCAGTGTCGACAGCACATCCTCTTATCATTGAGTATATGTTTTGAAACAAAGCAATGAAACCAATCCTACAATCACGTACATCGTGAAATAGCATCAGACTTGTCATCAATGAATGTTTTAAAGCAAGAAGATCTGACCTGCCTTTTGATTTGTTATAAAAATACATGCCCAGCCTTCCAAATGAATAAATATTTAAAACAAAGCCAGTTTTAGAAACAAACAATATTTCAAAATAAAAGACATAGCCAATCTCACAACAAAATATGCTTTGAAACAAAACACACACCCTAAAGCAATCAAATATTTTTTTGAAAAGTATAACCAGTCCTGCAATGGTTTATAACAAAAGGCAATAGCCAGTTCCACAGTTTTAAAACAGAAAATACATCCTGTGTTGTAATCAAAAACATGTCTGAAAGCAGACACTCTCTTCTTACTCTTGTCTTAACTGTAAATCACATGCATTCTCCAGTTTTTAGTTTTAGTTACAAAATCTTCTATATCACAAAAAGGGAGCTGATATTCTATCTGCTAGACTTGGGTAGATGAATAACCAACAGGTTTCATTCTATAAGAGCTCTGTGTGGAATGAAAAATCTCTGGCTCCTGTCAATTATTTTTCGAACATTTTGGCAAGTTTTCTTTATTTGCTTTCTGTAATATTTGAAAAGGAAAAAATAAAAACGGAATTCTACAGAAACAGAACCCCAACTTGTCCTTTTAATATTACAGAAAGGCACTGTGTTACAGTCAGTATGAGGTGCTTCAGATTCTTTACTGAATTTGTAAGCTGGTCTTCAAATGAAAGGCATAAAATAACCTCTTTTTCCTTAAAAATTTAAGGTGATAGCAGCTTTATACGCGATCCACAAGCATAAAGTTACAAGAAGAACAGTTTGGGGTATAATCACACCAAATTCTTCGCACCAATCTGTTTTGACTATTTGAGGGTTTGTTGGCATATATTTTCCTCTTGTCTCTAAAAATAGTTTGGAGTAAGTAAAATGGTAAGCGATAAATACTGTGTGTCTTTGATTTACCTTTTGGTAAAATGTTATTCCTATTCCGTGTTTTCCTCTTCAGGTGGACATGAAATATTCCACAACAGTTTTGGAAGAAAACCAAGGAATTGTTTTTGTGTCCTGATCATTATTTATCCTTAAACCAACATCTTAAAAATAAATTACTATTTTGTTGGTTTTACCTAGCCTCGCTGCAAAATGATAAATAAGTATTTAAATCTGACAGCTTATAATAACAGTTAATCCATTTCTGGAAGACTCGTGTTAATTAGATATTTTGTATTAAATGCTTTATGATGTTCTACTTGCCAATTGCAAACTTCAAGTTGTAAAGGAAGTTGCTGGAAACAGCATGCAGTTGCTATTTGAACAACCACCAAACTATATAATCCAGTTAATTAGCAAGGCTCCTTTCTGTCTCTCCCATCTCCTTGCTTCTTTCCAGCTCCCACAATGATTTAATTTACGCAAAAACAAATGAAAATTAGTCATTGGGCAGACACACAGGAACAATGACAATTTACAGCCAGATGCACAGAAAATTAAAACTTGATGACAGAGTAGTGTTGAACAGTTAATGAAGATATATTTGTTGGCAGCCAATCACATGCCAACACATAGTCAATTATTC